>NW_024082520.1:0-66673 GCF_003009895.1 Hyaena hyaena
CATCTTGCCCCCTCCTTCACAAAAGGCCATTTTTAATGACTTTTTATGACTACTTTTACGTGAAATATCCAGTATAGGCCAATCTATAGAGACAATTTAGACCTAGATAGAAGGGTAGACATAGAGAGTGTCTATCCATAGGTATCTTTATGAGAGAAAGAAAACATTCTAAACTCAGACTGAGGGGATGCTTGCACAACTGCAAATTTGTTAAAAATCACTAACTTGTGCACTTGAAATGGATGATGTGTATGGCAATAAATTATAATTCAATAATACTGTTAAAAAAGTTGAATAAATCAAACATTTGTAGCTAATATTTATGAAAAGTTTTCAAATAGCTGTCATTTTTCTTAGAAAATTTTAAGGATTATTTTAGTTAAACTGGACAATAATATTTACAAGTTGGGTACAGATATCTCCCTCAGCTAGCAGGCCAGGACACTGACACTCATGGCAGTCGCATAACTTGCTCAAAGTCACACAGCATTTATGTGTTCACGTTGGAAGTCAAACCCAGGCAGTCTGCCTTCAAATTACTTGCCTTAACCATATACTTCTGCCGTATTATATTGCTGAGAATTTACATTCCTATAATGTTCTCATTACTGTTACAGAAATCATATAATTATAGCAAGATTTCTGGGGAAGGTGTTTTTTTCCAGCCAAAGCTAACTGGGTACTAAGGTAAGTATACTGGGTCCTTCAGGGCCTTCTGGACTTTGTAGTTACCTGAAGTGTTCTTTTTCTTGCTCTGGTTTAAATCCTACTTATGCAAGGCCAACCCCAAAGTGATCTCTGGGAATCTTTCCCCAGCTTCCCAGACCAATGTGGCTTTTCCCTCTCCTGTCCCGTAACATTCTTTACATGCCTCTAGTAGGCCACACTCCCCACTACACTGTAATTATTTGTTTTCATATCTGTTTTTCTCATTACACTGAAATTCTCAAGAGCAGGAAACACTGATGTTTGTATTTGCATCCCTAAGTATTGCTGTTAGGAAAATAGCAGGCTACAATACACGCTGAATAAATTAAAGAAGGAATGGAGACTACAGAAGAAATCTATAGCTTACCCTTACACCATTGAGGATGAAATCAGAAAAGCAAAGAACTCTTAAATTGTGACTAACTTGTGCAGCACAAAGTCTAGGTGAGGTTTACAGAACCGTTTTGACTGGGAGCAGTGAAGTGTACATTCAAAGGAAAGCTACTATAACTTGAATCATAGACTTTGCTTCTGGACAACCTTGTGGGTTTTTTTTTTTTTTTAACAATTAATTATCACTTTCTTCCATGATTACTATGCAGCCAGGTGTTGATGCTTCCTGTTAAAAAGTAAACTCAACCTCAAGCACATCAGTATATCTCTGAGTCAAGGTCAGAAATCTAAAGGTTTTGATTTGCCAGTTCTATTTTAAAAGTATGTTAGTCATTCAAATATAGGTTGAACATGCCAGGGCTTGATCCCATTGGCATAGCGTTTGGAAATGAATATTCCAGACGGTGCCTGGTTGAGTATTTTGAACTAAAGTCTGCTGGCCTGGGAATGTCATTACTTCTATAGAAGATGATTTACCTGTATGACTTTTCAATCAGCAACTTATTTTTAAAAATAAATCTAAAAGGGAAAATATTGTTCTTGCCAGGATGAACAAAACATTTTCTTCCTTTATTGTGTGTAAGTGAAAAGATCTGCCAAATACAAATCCTTCTTTCCAACAGTAATGAGAATGTATGACTCACATAGAGTCAAACACATTTTTCATCTTGGTTTTGAAGCCATTTACCTTTACATTAACTCTCAAGTCACTGGAGTATCCGTTAGTGGAACCGTTAGTCAAGTGCCCAACAGCACATTCAATCTGCATTTGCCCCAAAGCATTAGAAGAATCTGAAAGTGATCACATTCCTCAAGTATCCAATGCATATAATTTGCATGGGGGTAGTACCAGGAATCCATTCTTCCAAATTTAAGTGTGATTCTGTACAGAAAAAGCCCGAGTGGGTGTGAACATGGAGCTCACTACATTAATATCTCCACTGATGCACAAACCATGCATTTTATTTTATTCAATGTCTACTCTGATATTTGGAGGTGCAGGATGAATTTGACTTTAGGAATAATCACAAAATTATAGCAGGGAGTGTTGAAGTAAGGGACTCCCATCCCCAGGTAAGGCTATTATCTAGGTGATGGTTATGTATGCCAGAGATGTGCTAAAGATATTAATTTAAAATTTCAATTTCATGATTTCAAAAGCAGATGAGGTGAGAGGAGGGGAAAGAGGTATGAAATGATGTGGCTTTGAGGCATTACTGATTGGTGCTTGGCACACAGGGAAAGGAGATGAGGCAAAGTGGGAGGGAGGAGGTGGATGGAAGAAATTATGTCTATTGCCCTGTTAAAGAGTCTGGACTTCACTCTTTAGGCATGGTAAAACTACAAAAAATTTGCTCTTTACATGTAAGAGAAAATAGTATGGTCAGGCACGCATTTTACTTAGACCATTATGGCAATGGTGCAGAGCAAGACCTTTAAGAGATAAGATAAAGAGACCAAATGAGAGATAATGAGGGTGTGAGTGAAGAGGAAAGCATGAGGCTGGAGAGGAAAAGAAGGGACAGCAGTGTGTGGTCTATGGGAGGAAGGATTTCTTTCTTTCTTTCTTTCTTTCTTTCTTTCTTTCTTTCTTTCTTTCTTTTCTTTATTTTCTTTCTTTCTTTCCTTCTTTTCTTTATTTTCTTTCTTTCTTTCTTTCTTTCTTTCTTTCTTTCTTTCTTTCTTTCTTTCTTTCCTTTTTCTTTCTTTCTTTCTTTTCTTTTCTTTTCTTCCTTCCTTCCTTCCTTCCTTCCTTTCTTTCTTTCTTTCTTTCTTTCTTTCTTTCTTTCTTTCTTTCTTTCTTTCTTTCTTTCTTTTACCAATAGTTTATTGCCAAGTTGGTTTCCATATAACACCCAGTGCTCATCCCCACAAGTGCCCTCCTCCATGCCCATCATTCCCCTGGGAGGAAGGATTTCTGGAGGGGGATTGGTGGATGGTAGCATTTTCAATGGCCCTCTCTGTCTTATCATATTTAGGCTGAATAATGGAATCAATCACTTGTGTTCATACTGCAGATTTTGGGGGGAAATGTGACTTCTCACATGATAAATTCCTAAATTACTGTGATAAAGAATCTTTAAGATCTTTTTGACATGTTCATTTGTCCAAGAACAAAGGTCTTTACACTAATCAGTGAAATCAATACATCATCACAACTTACAGGAGCAATATTTTGGAGATATATAATCTCCATAATACATAAGCCTGAAGTTCTCACCAAAACCAAACCAAACCAAAACAAAACTGCAGAAATGTACATCTTCTGGCATTCAGCTCATGGTTTTGCAAAGTGGTCCTCAGATTCTATGCTTGTTATAGTATAATATTAAAATCCCAGTGGGATACCACACCAGGTATCATCTTGTGTCAGCTAATTCTGGTTATTGTTCTGAATTCAAGCCTGTGATTTTCATCATCTTTCACTCATGATATCACTTGCTTTTACTTTAGTCATCAACAAAAGTGGGGGTAGGGGGTTATAAGATAGTCATTATTTTAATGTTACATTCTGACAAGTATCATTTGGCAAAGATGTCAAAGGCAAAATTTAAAACAAATTTTGTCTTTCCCTCACATAAAACTAGATACGTGAAAATTGTGTCCTGACATATTTCTTGGTGAGAAATACATTTCTGGAGGATTTTTAGGGTCTAAACAAATGTATGCTTTTCTCTCTTTTTAAAAAGTGTAGGAAGTAAGTAGGTCAGAATATATTCAGACTTCTTTTCCTTTGGATTTGGATCTTCATTCCTAAAGTTGAGGGATTACAGAACACCAATACATTGTACAAAAAAAGGAGTACTGAAATTCAAAGTCATTGATGTTCATGGTTATTTCCCCAACCCAAGAGTTAAAACAAACAAACAAACAAACAAAAAAACAATACCAAAGTCACCACCACCACGTGCATTTAAGATAGTTATGCCATATGTGTGAATTTCCTCAGCAATAGATAAGACTAGCACTTAAAAAGGGTGAGGTGAAACGCTTGAAATGCCACAGAACTGGCCTTGAAGTAATTTTTCAAACATTGAGAATTTTGGATGATTGTTTTTCTAAATTGGCCATGAGAGGCTTCCTTTTTGCAAACTAGACCGATGGAAAGTTCCAATTTTTACAGTCACCTTCTAAGTTACACATATGCAAAAATAATCAAAGTGCAGGGACAGCATTTTCCTTTCATCCCTGTGTAAGTTAAAAAAAAATGTGCGTTTGGCTCACACACCATGAAAACTTTCATCTTTTACTGGAACCCGTTAGATCAGAAGGATAATTTTACAGAAAGAGGTGAATGAATGGAAACAGGCGATCAAACACTGAGTTGGCTCTTTTTCTCTTCTCTTTTTTTTGGAAGTCAGTTTATTAAAAAGAAAAAAAAATAGGTGCGCTTCAAACCACCACAAGTGAAGCAAAAGACCTCTCATATATGTTTAAAACTGGTAAAAATGAGTGATAAGATCAAAACAATTTACGTTTATAAACTGGGGGGGTGTATGTGCTCTTTAGCATTTAATTTGAATGTATGAGGTAAAAAGATTTATTTTCCAATTATTATTTTCTTTCAGCGTTGTCAAGTATGTTTTGAAGTACAAATGGTGTTTGTTCAGCTTCCCGGCAGCTCCCGTGTTCCATTAGGAAAAGCAAGATAAGCAAAGAATAGAGCCTCAGTCAGTGTCAGGCAGAGTAACAGAAGCATTTTAATAAATGGGATGTTTCTGCTTGGTTTGGTTTCTTTTGATATTTGGTTTCTTTCGATCCCTTAAAATGTCATGACTGCTGTAATGTGGCCATTTGGTGCCATGGAGAATTGGCTAAAATACTCTGTTACCTAAAGGAAAACAAGTAAACATCTATGAAAATAAGCAATCGAAGTTTTTAAAAAAAAAAAAGTTTTTCTTTAAAAATAAAGATGAGTACTTCATTTACAATGAAGGAAACTGACCTGTGGTCAGTTTTGCAAGTCTACGAGTACGTTTTATTGAGGACAGTATACATTTGCGTCATCCACATGTAAATCATGAACATAATGACATGATGAGTCACCTTTAATGTGGTGCTACTTAAATTATTAGTACTCAGTTTAAAAATGCAATTTTTCTGACCTGACCTTTTTAAGGAATTAAATGTTTCAAATGAGCCCTTTAAAAGTAATTGACTTGGGCACCTGGATGGCTCAGTTGGTTAAGCATCCCACTTCGGCTCAGGTCATGATCTCACGGTTCGTGGGTTCGAGCCCCGTGTTGGGCTCTGTGCTGACAGGTAGCTCAGAGCCTGGAGCCTGTCTTCAGATTCTGTCCCCCTGTCTCTCTGACCCTCCCCTGCTCATTCTCTCTGTCTCTCAAAAAAAAAAAAAAAGAATAAAAATAAACAAAAAATAAAAATAATTGACTATATCCTTGGATTCTCAAATAATGTCTATTATATGTTTAATCGAATGTATTTTATAGAAGTAATTCTAAAATCTAAATCCCGTACTACTGCTCAATTAAATCCATATTTCCCTCCTTATCATGGGCCCATACATGAACAACATTACTCAGCACTTTTCAGTGCAGCTACTTGCCTTAGTTCGAGGGTGACACTTTTTACGTCTACTTCAAACAACCCACGCCCTCTTGAACTCTTCCATTCAGCTGACAGAAAGAGGACCTTGCAACTTTGGAAGTCAGCTTTGCAGATGGCAGAGGCTCTGTCAGAAGGTGTTCCAATCTGACTGCATGGAGGAGAGTCACCCTAACACCCTACATTCCTGCCAGGACTTTTACATGAGTTTGAAACAGACTTCTATTATGTTTGGGCCATTATACATTTTGGAGTAAGTTTACTATAGCCTTGAGTGTATCCCAAGGAAGACATCATCTTTTTCAAGAAAAAAAAATCCTAAGGACCCAAGAGAGGCTCAGTCAGTTAAGTGGCTGATTTCAGTTCAGGTCATGATCTCACGGTGCATGAGTTTGAGCCCTGTATTGGGCCCTCTGCTGTGGGCGTGGAGACCCTCTGCCCCCTCCCCCCTTTCTCTATCCATTCTCCTGTCATTCTCTCTCTTTCTCTCTCCTACCTCTCAAAATAAGTAAACAAACTTAAAGAAAGAAAAAGAAACCCTAAATACATTTTTTTGAGGAATTGAGGTCCAGATCAAATACTTTTACAAAATGGCCTAATTCTCACTCACTCACCCTGACCTCACACTTCAATAACTATGCTTACTCTTACGACTGCATTTTTAACCTCATGTTCTTTGAGAATATAGAAACAGAAATGCCCTTACTTCATACTACATTAACCGGCCACCTTCCCCTATTTGTAGCCATGTGTTTCTTTCACTCCTGTTTCATCAATAACAACAAAAATGTAAAAGAACCAATTAGGCTGTGTGGATAAAGACTTGATAAAGTCCATTCCTTTAGATTGGAGCAGAGAACTTGAGCTTCATTTAGAGCTCTAACTCTGTCTGGTATCTGATAAAAACAGTATGTAATTATTGCTTATACCAAAAATAACACCCCTGGGACACTTGGGTGGCTCAACCAGTTGAAGATCCTACTCTTGATTTCAGCTCAGGACACAACCTCATGGCTAGTGAATTTGAGCCTTGCACTGGGCTCTACAGTGACAGTGAAGAGCCTGCTTAGGAGTCTCTCTCCTTGCCTCTCTATGCCTCTCCCTCCCTCTCTCTTTCAAAATAAATAAATAAACTTAAAAAAATGACCCCTGGAAAACTGTATGTGAATTGGAAGCTTTGGTCCTCCCTGGGTCTGGTGGTTCTTATAAATGGTATGTCTTTTGTGCAGATTCTGGAAGCCATGCCTACAGAATTCTGACAAGAGCTATCACTTTTCTATGAAGCATGAGGTTTTGAAGCTAGAGTGATTCCTGCATCTTCTAATGTGGACTCCCCCCCAACCCATCTTTGCACTTTGGATAGCTACTGAATGGTTATGCAAACTGCTACATAGGCTGCTTGCTGTAAGGACTCTTTTAGAAAGAATGCCTATGTCACCCTTCTGCCAAGTTGTCATTCCTGCATGTATCTCTCTGAGCAGCCTGGTCCTTGCATGACCCATGATAGGGTTGTAATCCTGAGTCCTTAGTTGAAGCCAAGGAGTTTCCCTGATGAGCTTTGTACATCTCTGATCTAGTCCCCACTCTCAGTTAGTTACATCTCCAACCCTAGCCAAGCAACCACACCACATCTACTTTAGTAGAACTCTGGAGGTTTGCTCTCTCAGGAAAGTAAATAGAAGACACTCCAGGGTAGGAGAATTGAGCCACAGTTGCGGGTAGGAGTACTGTACTGAAATATGGTATTGGAATTTGCATACCAATTCCTGAGGCTCCTGAACCCTCTTCTGCCAATTGGCTTCCAGAATGTTGGCAGAATATTTAATCATCCCTTCCTGGCTGAATTGGACTGAGCTGGCAAGAGGAAAACTCCAAAACTATGTGCTCAGGCAAAACACTTAATAGTGAAAACTAGTCAGCAAGTCTATGAGATTCTAATCTTGTTTTCAGCATTCTACTTTTTAATATGAACAGAAAATCATGGACTAATCTGATAAAGTCTTTTAAAAAATCTAGTCAGGGGCTCCTGGGTGGCTCAGTTGGTTAAGCGTCCGACTTTGGCTCAGGTCATGATCTAGTGGTCTGGTCTGTGGGTTTAAGCCCTGTGTTGGGCTCTGTGCTTTACAGCTCAGAGCCTGCAGCCTGCTTCAGATTCCGTGTCTCCCTCTTTCTCTCTGCTCTTCCCTAACTCACACTCTGTCTCTCTCTCAAAAATAAACAAACATTTAAAAAAGTAAATAAAAAAGGCCAAAAAATTAAAAATTATATCTAAGAAAAGACTTCAGTATAAAATTTATAATGACCAACACATGCTCATGCACACACATGTAAACAAAAGCAGCAAAAAGAAAAATTATGCAGAGAAAATATTTTTTTGAGACTACTTCTTCTTCTTTTTTAACATTTATTTCTTTTTGAGAGGGAGAGAGAGCACGAGCTGGGGAGAGGCAGGGAGAGAGGGAGACACAGAATCTGAAACAACTCCAGGCTCTGAGCTGTCAGCAGAGAGCACAATGCAGGGCTCAAACCCATGGACCACGAGATCATGACCTGAGCTGAAGCTGGACACTGAACCAACTGAACCACCCAGGTGCCCCGAGACTATTCTTCAAATACACTATTATTAATATCTTCAGATGATTGAGAGGAAATATTGAATCCATGTAACAAGAGTAGAGTATATAAAAGAATACTCAGGAAAAAAACTTGAATAAAAAAATAAAATTAAGAAATATTCAGAGAACCAAAAGGAGGTCTTGAAAACTAAAAATTAAAAAAAATGATAGCAGAAAGAAAGACTTGTAAAACTCGCAGAATGGTAGAAAAAACCTAGGTTAAAGAAATATCCCACAAACAGTACATGTGTGTGTACAGACATTTGCGCACATGCACACACACAGACACAAAAATCATGGCTGGAAAATATTTGAGAAAATAATTTCTTAAAAATTTAAGAAATTAAATGAAAAGCTCCACACCTTAATACAAGAAGCCCCCCCCCCCAAATGAAAAGGAAAAAGCAAATGGGGGAAATCATTTATGAAATAATTTAAAAATATTTCCAAGAACCAAAGAACTTTCATTGTCAGATTGAAAGACCTTACTGATTATCTACACATGATTAAAGTATATCACACCAAGTATCCCAAGTCTGAAAGGGCTATGGATGAAGAGAAGCCCTTACAAGTTTCCATAAAGGTCAGGGCAAGGTAGCGAGATGTACAGTCCCATGGTAGTAGGAATCAAAATATCAGAATGACTTGGACCTTTTCAGCAGCAACATGCCTCAAAAATTCTAAAGAGAAATTATTTCCAATATAGAATTTTTTATCTACGCAAGTCATCATCATGTGAGAAGACTTCTTATAATCCCATATGCATCCTTTCTCAGGAAGTTATTGGAGGTCAGAGTTCCCATAATTAGGGAATAAACCAAGAAAGGAGACATTTGAGGGAGGCAAGGAACAAGGGATACAATATAGAAGAGAGACAAAGGAAATTTACCCCAGATAATAGTAAAAGAATATCTAGTGGTAATAATAATATAAGTTGATGAAAAATACTAGACATATCTCTAACCTCAATTATAATATTAGGGACTACATAAGCATAAAAAAGAGCAGGTGTGGAGTAACAATAAAGAAGAAACAAAAGGGAGTTAGATCCCCACCTACAGTGGCCAATCAAAAGATAATGCTTAAAATTGAAAACCAGTAAACATTCTTACACATTCTGTATACTCAGAGGGAAATGAAAAATGAAAGGTAGATTACTGTATTTAAAATAAACCTTGTTCAACTCTTTGACTCTGTTTCTATGTAAAAGATGACAAAAATAGGAACCAAAAGAAGATTAGTAGCTTTTAAATGTTGTACTGAGTTAAAAGTGCATAACTGAAAATTCTCCTTTGTAAACATTGGTTGAAGCAATATTGATACATTTATTCTTTTACACTTTAAAACTGAAAACCAAGAGACAGTCTCCTGGGAAATATTAGCAGGGAGATAGATATTCTGAGGAATAGGTCCATAATTCTCTCTTTAACACTTTGAGAGTGAGACAGACAGACAGACAGAGAGTTGAGAGAGTGAGACAGAGGAGGGGGCAGACAGACAGAGGAGGGGGCAGAAGGAGAGGGAGAGAGAGAGAGAATCTTAACCAAGCTCCATCCACATTAAGCATGGAGCCCAACACGGGGCTCAATCCCATGCCCCTGGGATCATGACCTGACCCAAAATCATGAGACCAGTGCTCAAGCAAATGAGCCTCTTAGGCACCCCGTAGCTCTTTGTATACACCTTTTTGGATATCTTGAGTCCCATTAACCTTGTACTTTTCCTATCTCTATCAATTTCTTGCATTCAGTCTCCTTTTCAGCTTAGAATCTGTGGTATATCACCTGACCAATATGTCTTTCCAATATTTATATGATTTTCTTGTAGCATTATCTTTTAATCATTGGCCCCTTACAAAACACCAACATTCAATAAATTCTAGAAGCCTCATCCATGCCTGTACTATACAGCTACTTAGTACTGCCAAAGATACAAACTGTAACAATAACATAGTAGCCAACAATGAGTGCTTTCTCATATGTTCATACATTTATGGAACAAAAATTTATAGAGTGTCAGCTCTGTGAAATATATTTGAATAAACCATAGTTATCAAAATAGGCATAGTCTTTACCTTGATGGAGCTTTGATTCTATAAAAACCAAAAACCTTTAAACAGCCACTCTTCATCAGCTAATTCAGTTGTGTTAAATGTTACCAATGCAAAATACGGTGTTTTATGAGAGCATTCAAGTAGGAAAAATGGCCTTATTCTTTTACAGGTTTTTAAAATTTATTTATTTTGAGAGAGCATGAGCACAAGCATGCTCACAAGAGGTGAAGAGAGAGAGAGGAAGACAGAGAATCCCAAGCAGGTTCTCCACTGGACTCGCACTCACAAACTATGAGAAATCAAGAACCAGACACTTAACTGACTGAGCCACCCAGGCACCCCCAAAATAACTTTATTTTTGTCTTCATTCTCTGAATATGTAAAGGGTAGGGCAGAAATGGGATTATATGTCATCTGACCAATGGTGTGGGCTAAGGAGAAATCCCAGACAGAACCAGACTGTTGAAATTTGGCCCCCAAAGGGCCAAACTGTGTGTCCTGGAGAGCCACTCTCTATCATTGGCAGGTCTTTATGAATGATGTTCCTCCGCCTGAATCACCTCCCTTCCTTCTTGCCCCTCTACTATACCTCTTCTATGATATATTTGGATTGATCCTCCAGGTTTCAGTTTAGAAGCTATTTTGGGGGGAAATCTTATTTCATGTTCTCAATTCTGACTTGCAGATTCAACACTGGGCTATCAGGAACTCTTCTTCCAGTGCCTCTAATCAAAACCACATTGTGTCATGATTGTCTTATTCCTTGCCTGACTCATCTCCTGATCCCTAAGAGCAAGACAGACAGTGACCTCCTCATTATTCTATTCTTAGCATCTCTTTGATACAAATTGGTGTTCAGTGATCCTATTTGCTAAGTGATCTTTGGTAAAACAAGAGAAACTATGTATTACAGAGGGCCTCAAGACTTTGGACCTGAGTATGATGCCACATCATTCATTCATTCATTCATTCATTCATTCATTCATTCATTCTTTAATGACACATCATTTACTCCCCTTGTTATTACTTGGCTTTTAAATATGTTTAAAATAATTCTACTTCCTAGATAAATAAGTTCTGTATGACTTTAGCTACTGTATAAGAAAAAATGTGCTCTGAATTGTCATGGACAAATAAAAACTGTAATTATTGTTTTATAATTACGTTATCAAAATATATCCATAACTAAATACTCTAGACCCTAACAGAATATGGATAAACTACCTGATTACATGTACACTCTAGTCTTTCTAAGATGAATTAAATTTTCAATATTGAAGTAACTGGCTACATTTCTTAGGTGGTAAAAAAAAAATCCCAACTATGGAAAACTGTTGTTTGTTTTACTTAGAATGATTTGAATGTGTAATTTTGATATTTTAAATCTTTATTTAATTTTGAGAGAGTGTGTGGGTGAGGGAGGTACAGAGAGAGAGAAAGAAAGAACAGAGAGAATGCCAACGCCTCTGTGGTGTCACTACAGAACCCAATATGGGGCTAGAATTCATCTCCCATAAATTTATGACCTGAGCAGAATTTGGGCGCTTAACCAACTGAACCACCCAGGTGCCCCTAAACATGTAATTTTAATTAGAACACTCAAGAGTCTGGAAACTAAAGGTAAACAATTCAATTCTACACTTGTTAACATTCTACCTGATTTAAATACACGTTGTGAAAAAAAATAAATAAAATGACATTTAAAATGGAATGGGGAGGGACACCTGGGTGGCTCAGCTGGTTTAGTGTCTGACTTCCACTCAGGCTGATCTCACAGCTTGTGAGTTTGAGCCCCACGTCGGGCTCTGTGCTGACAGCTCAGAGCCTGGAGCCTGCTTCACTTCTGTATCTCCCTCTCTGCCTCTCCCCAGTCACAGTCTGTCTCTCTCTCAACAATAATAAAAAAAAATTTTTTTTAATAAAATGGAATGGGGAAATTCTGAAGGGAGAGCTCTGATGCAGGTATTACTCGCTGGAGTCTATACAACCAGTAGAAAGCAGGAAGATAAGAATTATCTTGACAAGGGAGGGCACTTTTCACAAAGGAAATTCATCTCCTGGTTTTAAGAAAAAGAAGCAAGATCCCTCCCCACCCCAGCTATACACCAGGCACTGCTTGCAGCCAGTGAGAAACTGCTAGAGCCTCTAACTCTTGTTCTTCTCCAGTGAACTTCTGTTCAAAATAATCCTCCCTTATTTTCTCCTAAAACCTAGTATAAGCTGATATTCTCTTGTTGTTTTTGAACTGACCTATGGTTCACTATAACTCTCCTGTGTTGTACTGCAATTCCTCTGCTAATCCTGAATGAACTCATTTTGCTAGTTAAATAACTGGCTCTGTAATCTTTAAGGTTGATGATATTCAAAGAGTAAATGCTCAGTAGACCATGTGACTCTCGATCTTGGTTTGTGAATTCAATCCCATGCTGGGTGTAGAGAGGACTTAAAAAAGAATAAAATACTTTTAAAAAATCACAAAAATAAATATTCTATTATAGGAATAGGTGGCTCAGTCGGTTAAGCGTCTGACTTCTGCTCAGGTCATGATCTCACCAGCCATGGGTTTAAGCCCCGCGTCGGGCTTTGTGCTGACAGCTCAGAGGCTGGAGCCTGCTTCAGATTCTGTGTCTCCCTCTTTCTCTGACCCTCTCTCTATCTTTCTCTCAAAAATAAATAAAACATTAAAATTTTTTTAAATGTATCTTATGGCTGTGTATAAAAAATTATTGAGAGATTGATTTATAGAATGAAAACATGTATATTAACTTACATATAAAATAGTGCCATTTTGACTAAATTCTCATCTTCAAGGGTCCTGAGACAAATAAAGTGAATTAGGGTAAAGAGTATTATTGTAATTGTAAAATAAAGTGAAAAAGAAAAAATGCAATGTGATTTGCAAAAAAAAAAAAAAAAAAAAAGATAACCCAACAGTTTTTATTCAGAAGAGAATCATCTGATTTAGGAATTGTGATAGTATTATTTGTAGAGAATTTATATATAAGCATATACATATGTATGTATATGTAATCTAATATTTAAGAGAGATATATATTTAAATAAATATGTATATAAAATATTTATGTACTTATTCAGATAACCAGTTCTGGCTCAGAGCTCCCAAATCCTTAGACTTTTCTGAGTGTTAAGAACAATGGAAGAATCTTTTGTTGCATTATTTTGTTTCTTGGACTCTGTTGCAACGGCTGTCTGGTTATTCACCTTTTCACCACAACTGGGATTTACATTAATGATGTGACTTTAGGAAAATACCTAAGGATGAGGGCTGGTTGCTAAGGGAAACAACCATGAATAGAGAGTTGCAAACTTCAGTCCCACCCCCTGACCTCTGGGGAAGGAGAAGGGGCTAGAGGCTGACTCAATCACCAAAGGCCAATGATTTAACGAATCACACTTATGTCATAAAGCGTCCAAAAAAGCCCAAAGGAGAGGATTTGAGAGCTCCTATCTTGGGAAACCAGAATGATTCTACGTGCCACCGTGCTGTTCACCAAGTTCCACGAGAACAGAAGCTTCTTCATTTGGGACTTTGCCCAGTGTATTTCTTCATCTGGCTGTTGATTTGTATTTTTTAAATATATATTTTTAATAAATCAGTAATCTGGTGAGTAAATGGGTTTCCTAAATTCTGTGTGCCTTTCTATCAAGTTAATCAGACCTAAGGAGGGGATGATGGGATGTATAGCCAGTCAGTCAGAAGAAGTACAGATAACAACTAAGACTTGTGACTGGCATTTGAGGTGGAGGGCATTCTTAATGGAGTGAACCCTTTACCTCTGGAATTGGATTCTGCCTCAGGGTACAGCGTTAGAAATGAGTTGAATTAGCAGACACTCTGCTAGGGTTCAAGGAATGCTTGGTGTGGAAACACCTCCACACCATGTACATACATATTAGAATTGGATGCAGAAATCCTTTCAGGAATGCACATATACACTGTGTGTGTGTGTGTGTGTGTGTGTGTGAGTGTGTGTGTATGTGTATACACACATACATATACATATATCCACACACGCTATATATACTATATATACATACATACATATATTTACATATATACACATATATATATACAAACATGCATATATTCATGTGTATATATATGTGTATGTATGTGTGTATACATCATACATCTACATTTATCTAAATATATTTGTGTGTATATATTTGTGTTTTCATGAAGTACAAATTCTATCATTATGTTCCAGGTAAATAAATAAATGCCTTTTTATTAGTCCAAATAGTTTCATAATAAATTAAGATGCTATCTCTTTGTGGGCTAGAGTAGCAGTTTGAAAAAATACACAATATTTGGGGCACCTGGGTGACTCAGTCAATTAAGCATCTGACTCTTGATTTCTGTTCAGGTCATGATCTCACGGTTTGTGGGATGGAGCTCCATGTTGAGCTCTGCACTGACAGCACAGAACCTGCTTGGGATTCTCTCTCTCCCTCTCTCTCTGCCCCTTCCCTATTTGCTCTCTCTCTCTCTCTCTCTCCCTCAATATAAATAAATAAAATACACTTTTAAAAGCCCACAATACTTAATAGCTCTACTCATCAGGATGTAAAATCTATTTCTCTTCAACTCCTTGAATTGCTGAATTTCACCCTGGGGCTTGCTACTCTATTAGGAACCCTGAGATCATCATGCACCAAAAGCCAGACTTGCCTTCTGTGGGTGAGAAATCATGACATGAGAATTGCCCAGAAAACCCACAGAATTTTTAGAAAAAAATAAATGTATGATGATTTGAGTTGTTATGTGTTGGGGTAAATTGTGTAAAGCTGAGACAGAATTGATACCTAGCAGCTGGTAAACAAAAACATACAACATGTGGTATTAGACTTGAGACCAGGGAGCAGGAAGAGGCTGGAATATCTGTGAATAAATTGTTGGTAAAGGCTAGATAGAACAATGGGTAGGAAACTCTTAATGAAATCTGGAAAAACAGCACAGAAATTTCTGGAACAGACTGAAAAAATAGCAATCCGTGTTATACAATACCAAAACAATTGGCAAACTGTCACTTGTGATCACTTGGAAGGCAGAAAGCATACCTAAATCAACTTTTGGGTTTTAAGCTGAGGACATCTCCAAACTCAATGTTGAAAGTATCCATGGATATGTTAAAAGAGAGTAAGATACCACTGCCCTGAAAAAAGAACTACTCAGATTATAACAAGAATTTAAGAGGAACTGGCACCTATCTACAGGATTGGAAAACAAAATGGTCTCCCTACCTTAGCCATAAGACGCATTTATTGACCTTACCTTTTTCTTACTGCTTATATCTAACATAATCTATTACAGAGCTGGTGATGTCTATCTAGGATGAAGGAATAAGTTGTCTAAATATTCCCTATGTGTTTAGGTGTAGAAGAGGCTGGACAGAGCAAGAAAGAGAACAGAGCCCAGATCACATGCTGTGGTCATTCCTGCATGGCAGTATCCCTGCCCCCAGCCCTGCAGAGCTCCCATTTCTCCACTTGAGAGAGCCAAGCATAGCAATGACTACACTTAATCATTTTCTAGGCTACCAACAGTTGCTGTAAGTGCCAGACAATTTTTTTTTCCTGAGAGAGAGAGAGACAGCATGAGCAGAGTAGGATCAGAGAGAGAGGGTGACACAGAATCCAAAACAGACTCCAGGCTCTGAGCTGGCAGTCAGCACAGAGCCTGATACAGGGCTTGAACCCACGAACCACGAGATCATGACGTGAGCCAAAGTTGGACGCTTAACCGACTGAGCCACCCAGGCGACCCAGTGCCAGACAATTCTTGAAGAGTGGCTGCTCCTTTTAAAGAATAGGTGTCTAATATTCTCAGACCAGCAACCTGACATCACTTGGAAGCTTGTTAGAGATGCAGAATTCAAGGCATTGTGCCAAACGGACATGGTCAGACTCAGCATACTAATACAATCCCCGGGTGAGTGTGTGTACACAAGAGTTGGGGAAGCACTGGCCTGCTCCCTGGTCAAAAGTATATAAATCATTACACTAAACACACTCTCCATTTTTTCCAAAGCTACTAATTGGAGTTTTGTGGCCCCTCAAACTCATATCCCCTTCTGTGCTATCAAGCAACCTGTTTTACACATCATCCGAACTCCAAAAATTCCAAATATGTTAGCGAATCACTTAGTTACTTACATTCTATTGGTTTTGACCAATAAAAACAGAAATTTTATATGGCTCAATCTAGTATTTTGAATAAGGATGACACGTACAGAGAATGGACCTTAGAGCCATGCTAGACTATAATGAAATCCCACTTTCTGTACCTATTAGTTCTGTGACTTTGGGGAAATTACTTAATTTCTTTGAGTCTCTATTTCTTCAATTAGATAAAAAGGACAACAACAGTTTATTATATGATTATTAAGGAGATTCACTAAGAAAATTACATAATTACGCCTCATACACTGGTTGGTTCCTGGCAGAAACTAAATAAATAAGGGAGCCTGGGTGGCTCAGTTGGTTAAGCAATAAACTTGATTTCAGGTCAGGTCATGATCTCACAGTTCATGAGTTCAAGCCCTGGGTTGGGCTCTGTGCTGAGTGCAGAACCTGCTTGGGATTAGATCTCTCTGTCTCTTTCTGTATTTCCCAAAATAAATAAATAAAAATTTATAAAACAAGCTAAGTAAATATGTGTTTCTCTTGTGACTATGAGTTGGTTGCCAAAATGAAATGAAAAATTAAGTCATATGAATTTGAAAACAAAACAAAACAAAACTATTTGGGTGACTTGAGTTGCTGGTCTGTACATTTTAGGGCAAAAAGTGATATTTTGATTACTTGAGGAGTATTTCCAGATGGTCCCCTACTGCTTTGTTGATTGTCACAGATTGCTGCATGACTCCCCGACCTCCTTTTAGGATACAAGGTCTCTAGGTGGATGTTTTGCAGTCTGTACAAAAGCATGCCTCACTGGTCTAAAAGAACTGAACGGCTTCTCTTTTTTCTTCTGTCTCCCTTCAGGAACGTGACCTTCTTTTGAATGTTAGCAATGAGCTCAGAGAAGGGTTTACACTGCCAGCTGCAGGTTCAGATAAACAGATTTGTATTAATCCACGGAGTAATTGAGAACATTTCATCTAATAAGGCATTTTGCTTAGCTCATGCCAGCTGACCTAGGTGAATAAAAGATGTGCTGCATCATCTGCTTAGGACAGTAAATTTGATTGTGAACATACATCCATGGTGTCATACTATGTCATTCAAGAAAAATTGGGAAGTGAGGGGCTGACCTGAGAGAGACAACAATTTCAACTGAATTAATGGCCCACTGAGATCTTCAAATACCATTCCTCAGAGGCCAGTTTCAAGCGTTGCTAGAGCAATTACATTTCATATTAGACTGTTAAAATTCATGTTTTATGAATTTTATAGAAATTCATGCATGGGACATGCATAAACTTTTGAGTTTAAACAGACCCAGTAACAAGAAGGAATCTTTTTATAATCGTCCATAATAATAGATCCTACAGAGTGGATGGTTAGGGAAGATAACGTCAGAGAAGAAGAAAAGATTTAAGAAATACATACAAGTAATTTCACTCAAAAAGTCTCATTTTCTAAAAGTTATATATAGGAAAGCAGAAAATATCAACTTTAGCATCAGGTAGAAATATATGCTGGTGAGGTTGTACCAAATGGGGAATATTCTATTAGTTAGCATCAATTACATTTGGCATGAGCTTGTAGTAACATAGTACTTCTGTAAATATGTGCTTTGAGTCTATAATTCAATTATGTCTATCACAAGTCTTATTTAGAGAAAATTTACTACTTTAGAGCTAATGAAAGTGATATAAATCTGTTTGTTTTTGTTTTTTCCAAGCAAGACTAGATGTGCTCAGCAAGTCCCTAATAGAAAGACGCATCAAGAGTAACATATTGGGAGCACACTATAGGTATAGAGGATGTGTTACTTAAAGGAGAAGAATACTACCTAAAACTCTAATTTCTACAGAGAAGAAAAAAACATATAAAACCCCTACAATCACATTCTCTGGAAGGACATCGAAACTTGCCTGAATTACTACCAGGGGAGCCATACCATTATAAGACCTGACTTGCCAGAGTCCCAAATCAGCTTATCCTCACATTCTGGGCTATATAATAAAAAGACGGATCATATTGTGGTTGGCAGCAAACTGGATTAGAGCCATGTTGTATAAACTGAGAGAGAACAAAGAGAACTTACTTAAAAGACAAAGCAACAATGCAGCTTGTCTTTAAAGTACATGTAGCCATCTTTAAATACATTAGGTTTCTGTGTATGGTCTTTGGGGCCCAGGAGAGGCAATGCCATCTAGTCCAATCATCTGTTCTTTTAAGATGAGAACGTCAAGATTTAGACTATTTACAGGCTCAAACTCCCAGCATCATTTAAGAAAAGCCCTAGGACCTACTCCTTGCTCTGAAACTGCCTTCAGCATTTTGTTTTTTCCACTCAAATTCTCTGAAACTAATAAATACTCGTTAGTTAGTCATGGACCCCTTGCTTGCCTCATATGGTTTCCTCCTCAACACACCAGTGTCAAAATCCTTGCCATGTTTACGTAAGTCAGTATTTATTGAATGTGGTTAATGTTTATGCTTTAAATATTCTTTTTAACTTGTCACAAGGATATCACCAAAATTATAGATCTGACATGTGTTATGTAATTTTAATAAGCATAACATAATTATATTATTAAGATAAAGAGATTAATTTGTTTACAGTCTGTGATCATGTTATGTAGCTCACATTTGAAAATAACGTCCTCTGTTTTTGTCTGCAAAAGTGTTTATTTAGTGATTGTTGATTACAAAATGCTGTGTTAGAGCTAAGTTGGAAGATACATAAGAAGGAATAAAAATACGATGTGGCATTCACAGGAGCTTAAAATCTAACAGAAGATGGAGGCCTGTGCATAAATGGTGAAAGGAGAAAATCCAGGGGAATGGGGAAATGTGAGTGACGCTGAACTTGACAGTGAACAGCCTCAAGGTTGTGGATATGAGCTGCATGCTTTCCATAGGTGAATGTCTTAATCCCTGAAAGGTGGTTAGAAAAACAAACATCAAGCAAACAAAATCTGTGAAACTGGAGTGAATGAGAATAATAATCCTTACAGGAAAATTGCAGGAGAAATGGGATCTTTCTGTCTTTACATATATTTTGAGCTCCATTTCACCTTATGTCCATCCACAGGGTTATCCAATGGCGCATAGTGTGCTATTGAAGCATGATGTCACCATGCCTTAGGACGCATAACATTCCCCAGAGAGGTGCCAGCAGGGCAAAAGAAAACTTAAAGCTCAAAGCCAACGAATATTTGCAAGTCATTGGTCTCCATTAGGGAAAATGTTCCCCTCAACACCAAACTGTCTTTCTGGGGCAATCAATATTTTTAACTAAGAGCTAACCATCCAATCCACCAAGGCTGAACTGAGGCTTGATCCTTTGCATGTTAATTTATAAAGATGGAACTTCAAAAGGCTAATTATTTTGCCTCAAAAGATTCTTATTCTCTGACTCAGCCATGTTCCAGACTCTGTTTTGCAACTATTAGAGAAAGTAGAAGCAACAGGTGTTTTGTAACTTGTATTTTTGTTGCAAGAGCATATGCATTCTGGGTTGTGGCCACAATACACGTGGGCAGAAGATCAGCCCTGTTCCTATTCTGAGAGCCAGTAAGTCATTACTGTCTCAGAGCCCTGTTTATCCTGCAGGGCACACATCTTTCCCTTAGGAGTGTGTACGTGGGAGCCTACAGGAAGGATACTTGGTCTTCTCTGCCTCTCATCCATCAGCAATTCTTTTGAGAATTCTACTCACACTACTTCACGAGAGCCAAGAAATAAACTGAGACATTTAAGACTTTGAACATGACTGGGAACTGTGTCTACATTTTAAGAAGGCGTGGAGCATTCAAGATAGAAATAAGCTTCACTAGATCCTCGCTGTGGAGGGAGCAGAGTGAACCTTCCAGAGATTGCAGAGAGAGAGAGAGAGAGAGAGAGAAAGGGGGAGGGTAGTTGGGGGAGCAAGCAGAGGGACTGGCTGGCTCCAGCTGTAGATGTAGCAGCTGGTTCTTTGAAATTCCTCCTGTCCTGGATGCCTCACAAACCGTTCAATTCCTGAACAGTCAGACTTCCTTAGTGTTTCTGGTGACAACAGGCAAGTATTGTTTTATTCTCCCACCAAAGAAGCCACTTATTTATAATCTTAAGAGTTCTGCTGAATTTAGAGATCACTGGAGAAAAGTTCTTTTATTTTTTTCAAGTTTAGTCATTTTTGACAGAGAGAAAGTGTGAAAGCAGGAGAAGGGCAGAGAGAGAGGGGAGGACAGAGGATCGTAAGCAGGTTCTGTGTGCTCAAAGCAGAGAGCCTGATGTGAGGCTCAAACTCACAAACCCTGAGATCATGACCTGAGCCAAAGTCAGATGCTTAATTGACTGAGCCACTCAGGCACCCCAGGAAAGTTCTATATTGGAAAGGATATTCTTCTAGTCAAATCTCCTGCAGTAAGAAACATATCCATGCTGATTCAAAAAGCAATTTGCGTTGACCTTCAGGGCACTGGAGAGGCCTCAACAACTGGCTGGGGTTGTTGTGACTAACAGAGTTTATTAGGAACCTGCATTGGCTCAAGAATGTTCAGAAGACTGTAAGTTTGGGGCCCCCATCTACTTACTGCTGTTTTTCCAGCTTGCTGATTATGTTGCTGTTTTTAATTATGCAAATGCACCCAGAGGCTTTGGCAGTGGGCAAAGGTTTTGTATAAACAGGAGTATACATACACATACAAATACATCTGCTGCTCTCATGTGTTCGCATCTCAGGTTTCTTTTTTCACTCCACTTCCAACTACAGCGCTAACACAGTAGTTACATATATCCCATCCTCGGCATTGTCTGAGATTCAGCCCCCCAAAGGGCCACAAAAAAGAAAAAAAAGAAAGAAAGACTTCAAATATCCTTACTGCCTCTTTTGCCATTTTAGTACTTAATATAAAGGAGCCATTTTTCCTTTCTCAATGTTTTAAAGCTATTAGGGCCTTCTCCATCAAAGGCTTTTCAGAGTAGAGAATTCATAAGAAGGCAGGCTTGTGTTGAATCTCATCCAAGTCCCAAAAGGTCTCATTAATAAATCGTCTGAGTTATAAAGCTATTCCAGAGGTTGGGTTATAAGAACGGCTTCTCTCTTATGCTCCATACAGATTTCACAGTAGATACTAAATTCTAGCAAGGCAGCATTCTCGACTAGCACCCCTTTTCTGCCTTCCTCATTGAATAGTGGGGCCAGGACTCCTGGGAGAGGGGGGTCTTGGTGTTGCTCTGGTTCTTTAAGATACATGTGCTTTATGATGCTCTCCTTATAGGTAACCCCATGCACAGATATCTCTAATTCAAATTACTGAGACTGTGACTTCCTTCTTTGGTTTCCTGGCTCATAATTAGATAGACAACTGGATGTGAATCCAAATAAGAATTAAAATTTTTCAATGCATCACCCTACACAAGTAGCAATTATAATTTTTTTCTATCCCTTTGATGGCTCATGGTGAAAAAAAAAAGGAGTCTCAGAAATGTACGTGGGTGTAGCCTCTACCCTAGGAATATGAAGAAAGCAATGGCTAGTCCCAGCATCTCCCACCGAGTAACTGATATTTAAAATTCAGCAGTCTGTCATTCATAAGCTTAAAACTCTATGGTAGAATCTACAGGACACCACTTAATTCAATGTTCTCAACCTTGAGTCCAGAGAATCCTCAAGACATCTATGAAGGGAAATCAAGGATGGAGAAATAGTACATCTTTATTTTCACTAATCACCAACTGAAATTTAATATTATTTTCAATTACTAATGTATGCAATGTGCACAATGATATTAGCCACCAAGTGACTTTGTCACCAATAGAAATCACAGACATTTTCTATCATCTATCGTTGTTGTAGAAATAGCAAAATATTGTTTACCTTCACCATTACCCAGAAATTACAGTAATTATTAGACTTGTTGCCAGAACATTGTGCGCTAATTAAAGGACATATATTGCAAATGTGTTTAAAATTTTTATAACTATATTTCAATGTAAATGATGTCTAGTATATTATTTTACCATTTATGTTAATATTAACATAATTGTGTTGAATATTATATTACATATAATTTTATGATTATTATTTTATGACATTCTTTTAATACATTCTTTTTGCATATTTTGAAGAATATTTTTATGTATTTGTAAACACCATTCAAAGAAGGGGTTCTAGAGGCATCAGGAGGCATCTGCTGACATGGCCCTACCTTAATTTTAAAAGATTAAGTTTAAGAAGGACTGCTTACAATCATTATTACTCATTTGATCTTTAGTAGGAAGGAAGGATCCGGAAGCAGTTTTCACAAATCAGAAGACTATTCCTCACAGAAGAAACTAATGGATAAAGAACAATATGGGCTCTGTGTTGACAGCTCAGAGGCTGGAGCCTGCTTCAGATTCTGTGTCTCCCTCTCTCTCTTCCCCTTCCCTACTTTCTCTCTCTCTCTCTCAAAAATACATAAACATTAAATAAATAAATGAATAAATGAATAAATAAATAAATAAATAAATAAATAAATAAATAAATAAGAGAACTCTGTTCTGACAAGCTAGAGCTATCCAAAGACAATCCCATATTTCACTGTGTACATTTCCCACTGGTGGAGCCTCCTGAACATTATAAGGACAGAGTCTATAAGGTCAGCCTTTCTTCTCCAGCTTCCTTATTTACCCTGCCCTTCATTCCTCTCTGATACCTTTTTGGAGCATACACTTATCCACACGCAATGCAAAATGGCAGAAGAAAAGACATCAGGCAAAGATGAACTAGAAGGATTTACAATCAGGATAGCAGCTTTGATGAGATACTGACAAAAAAATTAGAACGAAATAATGACATTGAAATATTTGTCCCTCTGGGGCATCTGGGTGGCTCAGGTGGTTAAGTCTTTGACTCTTGATTTTGGCTCGGGTCATGATCTCATGGTCTGTGAGTTCGAGTCCTGCATCAGACTCTGTGCTGAGAGTGTTGACCCTGCTTGGGATTCTCTCTTGCTCTCCCTCTCTCTCTGCTCCTCCCCTGCTCATCCTTTCTATCTCAAAATAAATATATAAACTTAAAAAAACAAATGAAATATCTGTCCTTCTATCCCCAGATCCCAGAAAATTAAGGAGATTTTTCCGAGAGGAACTTGAGCTTCATTGAGCATTTGCTCTTCTAGGCTAGCAAGGCCTGGGAAAACTTGGAATGTCAGTAGTGAAAAGTCCATTAGGACTTACCTCCCTACTCATTCACATAGATCTGTCTCAAACTTATCAGATTACTTACAGACACTGCCAGGTGTATTACCTGGCACACCCATCCATCAAAAGTTTGCCAGCTTCAGTTATTTCATGAAGTGAAGGCAGCAAGAAGGCCTTGTTTTGAATGGTTAAAAGCAAACTTTTGGAATCAAAAGACATCGTTTCTATATCCATGGGCAAAGTATTTAATGTCAGCCTCCATTTCTGGGTCTGTAATATTGGGAAAATACAAGTGCCTGCCTCATGGGGTTGTTGTGAGAATTCAGTGAGGGAACAGTGATTATTGGGTACCTAGGGGGCTCAATCAGTTATGCGTGTGACTCTTGATGTTGACTCAGGTCATGATCTCAGTTGTGAGTTTGAGCCCCACATCTGGCTCTGCGCTGACAGTGGGGAGCCTGCTTGGGACTCTCTCTCTCTCTTCCTCTCTCCCTGCCCCTCTCTCACGTGCTCTTTTTCTCTCCCAAATAAATAAGTAAACTTAAAAAAAATGGAAGGTATCGCCTGGCACATAATGAGCGTTCAGAAAATGCTAGGCACTATTATGACTGCTATTAGTCCTGCCCTATTCTTTCCCAAGCCGTAAAGACTGCTTCCTGAAAAGCCCTGTAAGTCTCCAAGGAGACTATGGCTGGACTCTCCATGTGCAAACTGATGTCTGTGACCAGAGTGTTGCCTCCCAGGCCTGAGAGATAAATGTCACCAATGAAGTAGAGATACAGTAGTTTCTGTAGAGAGCACAGATATTACCCTCTGTGTCATGCACTTCTCTCTTGCACAAATGCAACTTAGGGCCTTGTTAAAATTTCTCCCTAGGCATCAATGAGAAAGCCTTATCTGTGTCTCAGCTTTCTCTACTGGAAAGGGGAGACAAGAGTATGTATGTTCTATGGTTTTCGTTAAAATGAAGTGTGGAATATCTAGTATCCAAACCAAACTTGTGTCTTCTTCTCCGACTTCTCTAGTCTGTGTATGACTAGATCTGATCAGATTTCAGAAAATATTGCTCCTTCTTATCAAAATCAGTATTTCTCCAAAGCAAAATGATTCCTTGTTATTCTGGATGTTCACCTGTCCCACTAATGTGAAAGCAGACAAGGGCAATTATAGTATTCATTAGGCTGGAGATACATATTCCTTGTCTCTCTCTGCAGGGATGAATTTATCTTTTCCCATTCACTTTCTATCTGTCTCTCTCTTATAAACACACGCTTTCTGTCTTTTGGAGCCAAAGGCGATACTATCAAAACTATGTTCTATTTTCTTGCTCCTGCCCAATAAAAATGATGAAGATATACTGTATTTCAAAGCAGAACATTCCAGGTACTGAGCTACTGCTAATATAACCTCCCATCAGTTTGGATTCTCTTGGGAAATCATTTATCTATAAAAGCCATCTTTGGATATAAGGTATCTTTTCTAAATTTTGTTTGAATAAACATTTCCCATTTCACCTTGGAGGGTTGAAATTCAATTTGATTTTGCAAGCATTTACTGAGGACGCCATATGTAAAAGATAACTGGTTGGATGCACTGTACAATGTGCTTAGTAAGTAATATTCACAGAACATGTCCTTATTTACAAAATACTTGGAGATAGATCTGCAAAGATATCACAACCATGTGTTTGAGGAAAGATAGTTATTATTTGTCTTAGCAGATGGAAAAAGCAAGCAGGTCTCTGAAAAGTAATGGACTGCACTCAAAACCCATCAGAGCTCATACATGCCAGAGAGGTTTCTCAAACTCAAGGCTTCTGATTCCATATTTCATGTTCCTCCCAGCAAAACATGAAAGTTTCACTGAAGCCATCAATGAATACAGAATGCATTAGAAATGTAGGTGACTTCAACACCTGACCTAATACATTAAATTATAACTCAGATTCAGACAAAATACTATAGAATATGCAGGACCACAACTTTTCCAATGGCTTAGAAAGGCTCAATGGAAAATGGAATTTGACCTGGATTTGAAAAGCTATTTGTGATTTTCACTGCTAGCTGTAAGGAGACCTTTCAGAAAGAAGAAATTTTGTTCTAAAGTTTTGGGAACATCTAAGTATGTCTGCAGAAATAAATCTGGTTAAAACGGATTGGGAAGGGCTGTTAACCCTTAACAGCAGTACTTTCCTTTCTAGATAGTCATGAATTACTGACACCAAAGAGATATGATGTTAAGAAATGTATCAGAACAGCTTTCCTCATGATTCAGCCCAAGACAGAAGCTTCTGAGCCTTTCAGAGGCTACCCTAAGCCTTATCATCCCATAGCTCCTCACTCGTTTTCCCAGACCTATGTCAACAACCATGAAATGGATCAAATCCCGCAATACATCTTTGAGCAGTATGTTAACTATGTAAACATGTATCTAAAGAATGATATTGAGGATTCAAGGAAGGAAGTTGTACAGGACAGTAATGATCTAGTTAAGGACATTATGATTCTTTACATATCCTAAAGATAGCATGATATGTTTGGTCATACCTGACCATAGATTCAGAGTCCTTTCACTTATTTAGGAAAAATATACGCTATTACTTTTTAAGACTTCCTCCTCTCATTTTCTAACTAACCCAATGCCCTCTGCTTTGGAATTAATCTTCCTTGAGTTTCCTACACTTTATTTATTCAAGAATTATTTGGAAACAACTAAAATTTATGTGATTAGAAACAGTTTAATCAGAGTTGTGCTTTGACCATATTTTCCTCATTATTGCACACAATGAATTGAAATAAGGAATTGTAGTACCATTAATCCTCTTATTGATATTGGTCACAAAGGAGAGAAGACAGTTCTTAATTAGATTATTATTAGAGTAGAAGAAAATAAAGGGATGTGTGTAAAATATAGTAAGGAAGTAAGTTCTCCTTCCTTCCTACCTTACAAAATTTAGAATTAGATTTGTAACAGAGAACTACTGTAGGAAGGGCTCTGAGAACCAGTAGTTTCTGTCCCAGTCTCACAAAAGATTATGGGGAGAAAAAGCAGATGAGTATATAGAAGAAGAAAGTGGATAATTAGCTGTAGACGTGTCAGATTTGAGATGATGACTGAACAGTAATGGAGACATGGTCTGTTGGCTCTTGCAAGTAAAAGGCATGGTTATTAACATAACAGGTGGAATGAATGGTCAGGCACCAGAAGGGAGAAGAAAAGTGGTCTGAAGGCAGAATTTGGTGGAGATTTATACCAGCATAAGGGATGGGAAAAGGAGGAAGCAAGTGAGGGTTCAGGGAGAAGAGGGAGATGGGGCAACTCAGCGTCCTGGAATCTGAACAAACAGACAAATGCCATAGAGAAAGCAAGGAACGTAGGCTTCAGAGAGACCCAGGGTTGTGGCTAGGGCTTTGCTGCTAACTTTTAAAGGAGAAGAGTAGGGGCGCCTGGGTGGCTCAGTTGGTTAAGTGTCCAACTTTGGCTCAGGTCATGATCTCACTGACCATGGGTTTTAGCCTCATGTTGGGCTCTGTGCTGACAGCTCAGAGCCTGGAGACTGTTTCAGATTCTGTGTCTTCCTCTCTCTCTCCCCCTCCCCACCCTCTCTCTCTCTCTCTGTCTTTCTCAAAAATGAATACATGTTTTAAAAATTAAGAAAAAAAGAAAAAGAAAAAATAAAATAAAAGAGAAGAGTCATACAAGAGGGGCTTAGCTTGAAGATACCCTCTCTAGTGTAGAACAGAAAGTAGGAGCTAAAAACCAGGAGAGGGCCTACCTGACCTCTCCTTTATTTTGAAATTTTGAAATGGTGTTAGGTGTGTGGCTCTTCTGGTTACACTGCCTGCATATTATCTCAGTAAATTCATAAATGCACATAATGATGACCCAACACTTAAAAAGTACTTTGCATTGATGGGAACTGAGTGTGGGAAAGACTGCATTTGATTGCCCATCTTGGATATGGAGTCAAGGATAGCCTCACATAATAGGAAACTAATATTAACCATAAAGCACTCTAAGTCACTACTTAGAAGCAGATCTAGTGATCTAGTGGCATGGCAGCCCATTTCGAGGCTGGTAAGTATATTTTCTAGTCATCTACTTCACATCTTCTTACACTTACTGCTTAATGCTAGACAGAGAGAGCAGGGAGGTCACAAAACATACTCTTTCACCATGTCCAAAGGCTCTGTGGACAACATGGATGCATCTGTGGAGACCATTTGAACTCCATTAAAAGAAGAACTCTTGAATGGACCCTTGAGTAACCTTCAGGACTCATACATCCAGCTTTTCTGATACAAGTTATTCTTTTTTTGTTTTAGCTGCAGATGATCTGCCAGAGATGGCACCAGAGTCCCTAATTTTCCCTTTGACGTACTCTCCAGGGCTAGAACTCTGGATGAATTTTACCAGGGACAACGATTGAAACATGGCATTGTTGAGCCATAGCATTACCCTTTCATTTCCAACTTCGCATATGGGAAACATATATCTTCTCTTGCATTTTATTAAAGTTTTGATCAAATACATGCCACATGAAATGTTTGCAGCCATAGAGTGAATACATTTTGGCCATTTAAAAATCAGCCGAGATTTATGGTATAATTCCATTGCTGAAGTTATTCAGCAAAGCCAAGGCAAAGCCAAAAATCCTCACAGAGATGGTGAAGTATAATTTGAGTTTCACTGAGACATCCAAGTATGAGGAACCAGAAGGTTCTGGGTGGCATATGGGGTGCAAGCTTTCATAGTTTGCATTTCATTCAAAGAACCTATGATCTATAATATACACAAAGCTCCTGCTTTGCTCTGTGAATGTTCTGGCACAACTGAAGAGGCTTAAGCACAGGCCTGGAATGTCTCACATCCAAGAAGATGTTGGAAGTGACATCACGAGGAAGTTCACTTTCCCTCTGTGCATTAGAAAAGTACATAAGCTTTGTCTCCCATTTAGAGATAATAGCTGAGTCTGCCCTCTTTAAATTACTTATCAATCCTCTAAAGCAGAGCACTAAAAATAACTTAGGGTTGTACATTTTTCTAGATAACAGCGACTCCTTTATATATATATAGTAAAGTTTATACTTGAAAGCTATTCATTCATTTAACGGACATGTACTGAACACTAACTGTGCTCCAGGAGCTCTGCTAGGTATCAGGGATATACAGAACACATTTCTCAAGGTCTTGTTTAACCCTTTATCTACAGTTCTGTCTGTAACAGGCAGCCTATTTAACCTATGTAATCTTTCCATCAAAATCAACTTCTCAATTACCTTGCTTTCCATTCTTGAGCACTTTCCCCTTTACAGAAATGTCTCCCATGTGTAAATGCCTGGAACTTAAAGTCAAAGGGCAGATGTGTTTTCTGTTCTGGCCATATGCCGTTCATCATATGGGCATGTCCATATTTCATCTTGGACATCCATATTATATGATATGCTCATGCCTTACTGTAACCTTGGCTCTCTTCCAGCCTTGCTGTTTTCTGTTTCTCAGCACAAAATCTCTGCGGTTTGGCTTATTATGTCCCAGATGTATTCATTTGGACTCTTTCCCTCAGGAAGCCTGGGGTCGCAGGGTGGTAGAGTCTGAGACAAATGCTCCCAATTTCCTGTAATGAGCCCCGATTCCAGCTTCACAGGGCTGTCACTTACCCCTCATGGAGAGCTGTGTCTGCCAGACCATTATTTCCCTGCTAAAGCTATTCCCTGCAATTGTATTTATGAGGCTTCATGCTCTAGCTTTCTATGAAGCATCCAGATGAAAGTATTTGAATTTCATGGTTGGGGAAATGTATTCATGAAACCTGAACTTATGCATTGGTGTTGCCCATTGATCTTTACTGACATCCTGGACAGACACAGTAGCCCAGAAGTTAACGCTTAATTATACTCTTTTTGGAGAAGTGAGTTGAGGACAGGAGAGATAGGACTGAATCTGCCCATCTACGAGAGCCCAGAAAGTAGAATTTCTGGGTAGATGCTTCTTGGGGTATCCTCCTCTTCACAGAGTAGTGATTTATAGGGATCAAAATAGGCAGAGTATTTCTTTAGTGTGGGGACTCCATATGACCCAATGATTAAGCTGGGCAGTGCTAACCTGCCCTCCAACACAATGCTGCTCTGAGATCAAAAGACATTTCCTTTCTCTGTTCCTCTACTTTTTTATCTGCAGAGGTAGAACAAAAGAAATGAATTTACAGAGTTCCCAGGGGCAGGATGGAGGAGTCCACAGAGGCATGACAGAGGAGGAGAGATACACTACTTCAGAAAGACAGGTGGACTGTCCTGCTGTTCCAGCTTCCTCACAAACAGAACGTGGCAGCCTCTCCCTTTGATGTAATGTGTTGAGAGAGTTATCAAATTTAACACCATGCAATCTTTCATTAGACCTGCAAGTTTATTTCTCAAGTATGAATTCTAAAAAAAAAGAAAAAGTACGTAAAATGGCGTGTCCAAATTACTAATTGAGTTAAGCTTAGGCTGAGCTTAATAGAATGAAAATACATTTAACAGTGGAATAATGGGGGGAAATGTCAGCCAAATCATGAATCCTGTCCCAAAGATGGAGTGATATGACAAAGCTCATGTTAATTTAACTATGCTCTCCATAAACTATTCAGGAAGAAGGCAGCAACCACAATCTACCAGTTGTTATTTCAGAGCTGAAAGACCCATATTCCCTAACTATAAAATAAAATATACAAACGTGTATGTTTGGGTGGACAGTTTTATGCAGGGATCATATTAAATAAGACTGATATACACTTCAATAATCGACTCGCAGTCTCAACTGCAGCAGGTCACAAATGCCCAAACACATGCCAAATGGAAAAATAGCCCTTTCTCCCACCCACTCAGACTCACCTATAAAATGCATGGAGAGAAGTGTGTCTCTTTAAAAAAAGAAATGGTGAAGGGTGTGGCAAAGAGGAGAAGAAGGTGGACATGACAAAAGAGAAGCTATATCTCTCAAAAGGCTAAGAGTCAAAGATTCATTCACAAGAAACAATGGATGAGAAAGTCTGATTTTGAAACGAAAAGACAACTTTACTCCAATGGTTCTATCCACCTGTTTATATTGGCTTCATAGAAAATTCTGGGTTGACCAAGACCAAGTAGAGTGTACCCTGTGGCTCCTTTGGTATATGTCATCAGGGGGGCCTCAGTGGCCACAGGACGCCGCCAGGATTGCCGAGGTTTGAAAACCTCTTCCCAAATAGGTGCTTCACTCCTGAGCTATGAATACAAAAGACGTTCAATATATGCTGGCTAATTAGTTCTCTCTCTTTCACTTTCTAAATAACTTGTCCCAATTATCTCTCTTTCTCTCTCTTTCCCTTTCTCCTTTCTTAATTTACTCTGTCTTAGAAATGCCTTCACTTAGGCCACTTGGGTTTGCCTGTATTTAAGAAGAGGGCAAAGATAACTTGTCTAAAGAACACATTCATTTCCAGTACCCTCCCCCCCAACCTGATCTATTCCACTCATGTGGAGATATTAAGTCCTATGCAGCTTTGGTCTAATAAAGCTCCCTAGACATTCTTTGCCGACTACCTTCTAAGGTGTCAAAACCGGTGTGACCAAGAGAAGAGTTTCTATTTTTCTCTGTGTGGCCTTTGCTACTATCATCCATTAATGGTCTTCAGTTGTTGCTGTTTTCTCATTTTAGGGTCTTTGCTAATTTTTGGAAGCCCTGGTTTTGAGTGCCTTTAGAGCAGTATTAGCGGATATCTGCAGGGGTCTGTTTTCTTCAATGCAAACCAAAGAATGCAGGGAAGGACTGAGTTCCATCACATCTTTCTCAATCTGAATTCTAAGTGATCAGTGCTATGATATAAGCATTTTTGGTCTGTCTGTTTGACAGAAGTTTTTGAGGTTAAACATACTTTCCACAATAGGAAAATTATAAATGCCATGACATTTTATTTTTAGCTCCCTTAGATATCTTTTATATCTACCCAATCTCTCTACCATGACCAAATCTACTTCTCCAAGTCTTTGATGACAGGCATGATGAAACTGGGGGAGGTAAGGAGAAATGTTGATTTCACAGAGCCTACTTGATTCTGTGTCTCCCTCTCTCTCTCTCTCTGCCCCTCCCACTCACACTCTGTCTGTAGCTCTTAAAGATAAACATTAAAAAAAAAAAAAAAGAATACCAACCAACCTAGCAAATAAACATTAGGAAGGATGCCTAATTAGTCATTAGAGAAGAACAAATTAGATCACAATGCGATACCTCTATTCACCTACAAGAATGGCTAAAATGAAAAGATGGGCAATACCAAGTGTTGGCAAGATAGAAGCAGAGCTAGAACTCTCATACACCATTATTGGGAATAAAAATTGGACAAGTCACCTGGGAAAATGATTTCAGCAACATCTACCAAGCTGAGTCTAAGCTTATCATTTGACCTTGTAATGTAGGCCCAGGTGCATGCTCAACAAAAATTCATATTTAATCATGCCAATAGAATACTATTTATCATAGCCTCCACAGAGAACTCAATCAAATACTTCATATAATGGGACACAATGCATGATTAGAGCAAACATAATGTTTCTTCAGACAATAACATGGATGAATTTAAAAATACAATGGAGAAAACCAAAGCCAAAAGAGTACAACTGTATTTTGAGAAACAAAAAAGACATCATGTATACATTAGAATTCAAGATGTTAGTTACCTTTCAGAGGATAGTCCCTGGAAGCAGATAGGGGATAATTTCAGGTTGTTTGGAATGTTCCACCTCTTAATCTGGGTACTGGTTACATGGGTAGGCTCACTGAGCATGTAATTATACAGAAGAATCTGTATAATTATGATCTGGGTGCTTTTCCATTGGTACAATATGCTTCAATAAAAATTTACCTAAAAGAAAATAAAATGTATCATTTAGATGTGTGCTAACAAGTCCACTAGCTGTAAATAACAGAATCTGTTGATAATTTATTAACAATTAATGGTGTGCATAATAATACTGAGGCCATATGCTATGGTTTTGTACAAAGAAAACTGGTGAATGATACCAGAAACCTTTACCTATTTCTAAAATCAGGTTTAAAATAATAGGTGTGCAAGTATCAAAAATAATTATATTTTACCTTTTCTAGCGTTTTGAAAGCCATTGCTTTTCACTTTCCTCTTGCAACTTGTATATTTTTCCTGTTCTGCTGGAAAGGAAAAAGGCTATTTCTTGGCTTCAGATTCTTAAAAAGTTGCTAGGAGTAGAAAGCAGATTAGCCTCACAGTCTCTCTCGCTTAGCAGAAATTTTCAGAAGTCAAAGGGAGTCAGAAGTTAACCTTTAACCCCCAATTTAACATATTTCCCTGCCCCTGCTCAGGCTACCATCAGTCCAACTGGCTCATTTTTAATTCTTTACACACATATGTAATGAGTAATGTAAAATGCCTCTACCTTCAAACTAGGACATTACTGTCTGATTTACCAAGGTTCAAAGAAAAGAAGAAACCACTTAGTGATGAATAAATCAGCCAAACTAAATCTTTTAATTTAATCCAAATCTTTCCCAGTCACATCGATATGACAGAGATGAACTCTTCCAAAAAAGTAAAACTGACAGTAATTTTAAAAGGGTCTGTAAAAGAATTATAAAACATGTAGAAAGAATCCTAGTCTAACTAAATGGTATTAAAACAAAATGAAGACTATATTGCCATTTCTATCAATGAATAGCTGATTGATTGCAAAGGATACATTCCTATTATTAATGAGACTGGACAATTCCATTAGACTAATATGCAACCACTGCACTTTAATTCTCTTGATGAGCTTATCATTCATTTTTTTTTTTTTTACCCCCAGAGCTCAAGAATACAAAACAAAAGCAAGCATATTTAGAAGGTTAAATCAAGATCCAAATTTAAGGAGCAGAGAGAATGTTTACGCCTCTCTCCTCCGAGATCCAATGATAAAGAAGAAAGTTAGGGCTTTCTATCAGGAGTTATGCTGTAATTTCGCAAGTGATCCATTAGTCCATTTTTATTCTGTTTGAGCAGCTACATTTTAGTTAGCAAATTTATTGAATATTAGTCCATTCTGTCTAATCCCCTGGAGCTAGGTGCTTAAACCTGAGATCAAGAGTCCATGAGATGAAACTCTGCTTTATCCAACTTAAAGAGAAGAGCAATGCCTCCAAATTTACGATCTTCTAAGCAATTTGGGTTTAATAGGTTGACTGTGAGATTCAATAACTCCCTGCCCTTGAACAAATCACTCTACCACTAATGAAGACAGGTTTGTACGCTTTGAATACAAAAGTGTCTTAAAAGGCTGAAGTAATGATACAAGGTCATATCAAATAACAACTTATTTCCATATGGCTAGATGTGTGACGGTCCAAATAAGGACTCCATTAAGATAATTGCAGAAAAGATGAGGAAAACACATGGGCAGCAGACACAACCAAATACAGAGTTTGACAAATACCAAATTTATTTAGCTGTGAAGGGCAAAATACAACATTTTTGTTATCTCCGTAACTGACAATTCCAAATGATTCTTATGTATGACCATTTCTCTTGAGCTGTATTTCTGTATTTGCCATTTTAGCAGAAATGATAAACTGAACTTCTTGAAAATACATTCTAAGGAAACTTAATTATCTACTCATCCACCCTCTTGAAAAAAATACTTGCTGAATACTGGTACGTTACTATGCTAAGGATCTTGGGAGGAGAAACATCAAATGAACTTCATCCAATTCTGAAGGGGTTTAAAAAGCATTAGTGGATACATACAACTAAGGCTGCTTTTGGTTATAGACTATATTCATTTGTTTGTTTTGTTGTTCAAATAAAAAATATAAGAGAAGTATGCAAGAAATGTATAGGAGAGCCCAGAAGGCTGGGATCTCAAAGGAACGGAATGACCAGAGATGCTTCCATGGACCAGACATGAACCAGGGGTTACTAATATAAAGGTCTGGAGGGGACAGGACAGAGCTATAAATGAACAAAGTGGTTCATTTGTGAAACAATGGAGAGCAGCAGAGATTATGGAAAAGTGAAGAGCATGCACTCCTTTTAGAGGGCAAGATCTTTCTTTTGTTCTAGTTGATAATTACCAGATATAAGGATCTTTATGTGGCCAAGTCTTCTAATGGCTCAATTGAAGCCACAAATCTGGAATTTTATGTGCAATTTCTATTCTTTTAAATTTTGCAAAATTGTGTATGAATGTATGTAATGTATATATACTTATAGGTATAATTTATATAAACTGATTATAGTCTACATGTAAACTAATATACATCTATAGAGGCATTATCTATCTAGACCTATATGCATATATATGTATATATATATATATATCAGATTACTGGATATAGTAATCTGATACAGTATACTGTATATAGTAATTACAGTAACTACTAATTACTAGAACTAATACTGGTTGAATTGACTATATTTTAGTGCTTCTTCCAAACTGTATTATATGAAATCTGCTCAGTTTGAAAAGTCCACTTGTGGATTACCAGTTGTTGTATAAGAGTCCTAGGCAATGGTGGTTCTTCTCAACGCAGAAACATTAGTATTTCTGTTTCAGGAAACTTCTAGAATTAGTTATTTGATATTTTCCTTTCATTGTTGTTCTACTTTGTAGATTTTTATAAACTTATTGTCCAGAATTTCTTTTGACCTTCTTTCTGCTATTGTGTGTTCATTTTTTTTTTTTTACAAATAGTTTATTGTCAAATTAGTTTCCACATAACACTCAGTGCTCATCCCCACAAGTGCCCTCCTCCATGCCCATCCCCCCTCCCCCCCACATCAATCAGTCCTCAGTTTTTGTCAGCATTCAAGAGTCTCTCATGGTTTGCCTCTCCCCCTTTCCCCCACCATTTCCCCCCTTCTTCTCCCCCTCGTTCCTCAGTTAAGTTCCTCCTAATCCTCCTATACGTGCAAACATATGATATTTGTCCTTCTCTGCCTGACTTATTTCGCTCAGCATAACACCCTCAAGGTCCATCCATGTTGCTACACATGGCCAGATTTCATTGTTTCTCATTGCCATGTAGTATTCCATGGTATAGATAAACCACATCTTGATCCATTCGTCCGTTGATGGACACTTAGGCTCTTTCCATGTTTTAGCTATTGTGGAGAGTGATGCTATGAACATTGGGGTGCATGTGCTCCTATGCATCAGCATTTCTGTATCCCTTGGGTAAATTCCTAGCAGTGCTATTGCTGGGTCATAGGGGAGTTCTATTGTTAGTTTCCTGAGGAACCTCCACACTGTTTTCCAGAGGGGCTGTACCAGTTTACATTCCCACCAACAGTGTAGGAGGGTGCCCGTTTCTCCATATCCTCGCCAGCATCTAGAGTTCTCTGATTAGAGTTCTCTGAAAACTCCCGGACTCATTTTATGAAGCCAGCATCACTCTGATTCCCAAACCAGACAGAGATCCAGCAAAAAGAGAGAGAACTACAGGCCAATATCCTTGATGAATACGGATGCAAAAATCCTCAACAAGATACTTCCAAATAGAATCCAGCAGCACATAAAAAGAATCATCCACCGAGGTCAAGTGGGATTCATTCCTGGGTAACAGGGCTGATTCAACATTCACAAATCAATCAATGTGATACATCACGTCAACAAAAGAAAAGATAAAAACCATATGATCCTCTCGATAGATGCAGAAAAAGCATTTGGCAAAAACAGCATCCATTCTTAATAAAGACTCTAGAGAAAGTCAGAATAGAAGGAACCTACTTAAACATCATAAAAGCCATCTATGAGAAGCCCTCAGCTAACATCATCCTCCTCAATGGGGAAAAACTGAGAGCTTTCCCCCTGAGATCAGGAACACGACAGGGATGTCCACTCTCACCACTGTTGTTTAACATAGTGCTGGAAGTCCTAGCATCAGCCATCAGACAACAAAAGGAAATCAAAGGCATCAGAATTGGCAAAGAGGAAGTCAAACTTTCACTCTTCGCAGATGACATGATACTCTACATAGAAAACCCGACAGACTCCACCAGAAGCCTACTAGAACTGATCCAAGAATTCAGCCAAGTTGCAGGGCACAAAATCAACGTACAGAAATCGGTTGCATTTTTATACACCAACAATGAAGCAACAGAAAGAGAAATCAAGTCACTGATCCCATTCACAATTGCACAAAAAACCATAAAATACCTCGGAATAAACCTAACCAAGGATACAAGAGATCTGTATGATGAAAACTATAGAAAACTTATGAAGGAAATTGAAGAAGACACAAAGAAATGGAAAAACATTCCATGCTCATGGATAGGAAGAATAAATATAGATAAGATGTCATTACTACCCAAAGCAATCTACACAATCAATGCAATTCCAATCAAAATAGCACCAGCATACTTCTCAAAACTAGAACAAACTATCCTCAAATTTGTATGGAACCACAAAAGACCCCGAATAGTCAAAGTAATACTGAAAAATAAAACCAAAATGGGAGGTATCACCATCCCAGACTTTAGCCTCTACTACAAAGCTGTCATCATCAAGACAGTATGGTATTGGCACAAAAACAGACACATAGACCAATGGAACTGAATTGAGAACTCAGAAGTGGACCCAAAAGTATACAGCCAACTAATCTTTGACAAAGCAAGAAAGAATATCCAATGTGTGTTCATTTTTAAGAAAGTTTTTCTTATCTCATTGCTCTTTTTATATAGTCCCGCTTCCTGTTTCATGGATGCAGTTTAGTTTCTAGTGATATATGCATATATAGTATATATAGCTTACATATAAGTTTATATATATATTTAGTTTATCATATAATCATAAATGTGTGTATATATACACATATGTATGGATATTTTTATATATTTTTGGAGTTTTCTTTAGTTATTTTCATTGACTCTCTTTATTCCAATTTCTTTCTCTTTTTTATTTTCCCTCATCCTTGTATTTCTTCTTAGATGCTTTGCTTAAATGCCTGGTAATCCCTGAGTGTCCTTTTATATATAATGGGAAGTCAAGTGCTGCAAAGATGTTCATAAAGTCTATTTGCATAGGTTGGCTTTGTTAATTTGTGTTCTTATTTTAAGGTAAACTTGCATAGCCATTTCATTTGGAAACTCTAAATCTATAGATTTTTTTTCGCATGTCCTGGTCAGTTTCCTTAAATAGCCTTTAGTTCAGAGGTTACAAGACTTAACAAATATGTTATGCTTCACCAGCCTCAGAAGTATTTGGTCTAATTATGCAATTCTGCTGCTGTAGTGCAAAAGCAGCCATGGAAAACACATAAATGAAGGCTGTGGCTAAGTTTCGATAAAACTTTATTTTTAAAAAAAAGGCAGCAAGCAATTGTTTTCAACCTCTGCCCTAATCTCTCATACGCTCTAAACTCAGCTGCCTATATTTGGAATATAGCGAAAGAAGGAAACTTAACACATCATCATTTAAAATAATGCCTTTTGGGGGTGCCTGAGTGGCTCAGTCAGTTAAGTGGCCTACTTTGACTCAGGTCATGATCTAGCTGTTTGTTGAGTTCAAGCCCCACAATGGACTCTGTGCTGACAGCTCAGAGCCTGGAACCTGCTTTGGATTCTGTGTCTCCTCCTCTCTCTGCCCTCCCCTGCTCACGCTCTGTCTCTCTGTCTCTGAAAAATTAATAAACATTAAAAAAATTAAGAATAAAATAACATAAAATAATGTTTTGTGCTAAAGCTTCCTGTTTTCAGTATGATACCCATCCTCTGCTGTAACTAGTGTTTCTGGGATTGAAGTGCCTCTGTTCATCTCTAAGAAGTAAATTTTCAGTCATTGGCCATGAATTGTAAAGGAAAGTAAGCAACTATATAGAGGTGGCATATGACCTAGGAGACACTAAAACAGTACAACTGTTTTCAGCAAATGTTTCAGCGTCACCTGATCTTCTACTATCAGATGTAATGTCCCTTCAATTTTCAAGCTTTCCCAAGGTGTTAAAACATGAACGTGACTGGATCTGGCCTCCCCCATCTCTGGGGGAGATTTCTTTTCAACAGAGAAAGGGATAGGGAGAGAGAGTGAGAGTGAGAGAGAGAGAGAGAGAGAAGGGGAGAGGAGAGGAGAGGAGAGGAGAGGAGAGGAGAGGAGAGGAGAGGAGAGGAGAGATTCCCTAGCAGGCTTCATGCTGTCATCACAGAGCCTGACTGATGGGGGCTCAAACCCACAAACTGTAAGATCATGACCTGAGCTGGAATCAAGAATGGGATGCCTGAGCCTCCCAGGCACCCCCAGTTTTCTCTGGTCTTATAGCAGCACTCATAAGTCAAGAACCATTCACCCAAATGTTTGGTTTCTAATTTTGGCTTTTGAATTTGTCTCTCCTGTTTTCTTTGTACTTTCAGGTTTCTGCTTTCCCAAAATCCTTTAATAGGATTTTACTAGGATTTGTGATAAGATTAGCAGTAAATACGTGTGATCAGTTTTCTGTTTTTAATTTTTAGTCTTCAGAAAGTGTCTGTATATATATTCTCCCCCTCTCTATATCTATCTATATCTGTATCTATCTATACACACATAAGAGTGTGTGTTTGTGTATTCTGACGTTTGATATTCCCATCTTAATTTAACATCATTCAATTCCAAGTGTATAATATCATTATAGTCAAGAGCATGCTTTTATCCACAGATTTACTGGTTAATATCTTCAAGCCCATAGAATAAGACATCAGATCTCTGCTGCCTCTGAAATATAAGATGGTTTATAGTTTATATCCTTTGCACTTTCTAGAATCTAACTAGAAAAAAAAAGATTACTCTAAGAAAGGATAAGTATACTTTTATGTATTCACCCAAGCTAAGAAATTCCACCTTTCCTCCTGGTCCAGCTCACTGAAATCCTCTACTCACCAATTCTATGGGAAATAATTTTCTATCTTTACCACGGAATATTCCCCCAAATCTGGGTCATGGGGTGTTCATACTCATTTAAAATGTAAATTGAAAGATGAGCATCTATGTCACTGTAGGAAATCCTGAGTCCTACTGCAGCTTACATCTCTGCCCATCTTTTTTCTGGATCCTACTTCCTGTTTAGGCTCTCCTCTCTCTCTCTCTCTCCCTCCCTTTTAAATTTATTTATTGAGAGAGAGAGAAAGAGAGAGAGAGAGAATATGAATCCCAAGAAGGCTCTGTACTGTCCGCGTGAGAAGCCCATTGTGGGGCTTCAACTCACAAACCCAAAAGATCATGACCTGAGTCAAACTCAGGAGTCAGACACTTAACTCACTGAGCCACCCAGTGCCTCAATGCTATCTTATTTCTTTTTTTTTTTTANAATTTAAGATCAGACAGGCAACGAAGTGTAGTATATTTCAAGAGACCATATCAAAAACTAACTTTGTCAATTAATAAATCTGTCTTTAGCAAATCACTTACTGTTTGAACTTCAGTTTCCTTATCTGTAAAATAAGGATTAATAATAATGTCATCAAATATTATACAATTACATTAACAAATGTTCACATATCATTTAATATAATTCCTGCCACATAAGTTTTTTTTCTAAATTTCTTTTATGTTTTATTTATTTCTAGGAGAGAGAGAGAGAGACAGCGTGAGCAGGGGAGGGTCAGAGAGAGAGGGAGTCACAGACTGAAACAGGCTCCAGGCTCCGAGCCGGCAGTCAGCACATAGCTCGATGTGGGGCTCGAACCCACAAACCGCGAGATCATGATCTAAGCGAAAGTCGGACGCTTAACCGACTAAGCCACCCAGGCGCCCCAATGCTATCTTATTTCTTATGATTCTTTTTCTAAGAATCTCTTTTTGGCCCATGATTAGTAGTATTCATATTAGCTTTTTACTTTTGTGTAACATATAGTACAACTTTAGTGTCTTGATTCAATAACCATTCATTAACTCAAGTTTTGTAGATCCCTATGAGCTTGAATAGATTTATGTTCAAGACTGAAATCAAGGTGTTGGCTGGATTCAGCTATTATGTGGAATCTCTGTGAAAGAATCCACTTTTAACTTCATTCATGTGGGAAGAATTCAGTTCCTTGTGGATATAGGACTAAAAGGTCCCAGGTCCCTTGCTGGATGTCAGCCAGGGGCCTCTCCCAAGTCACCAAGGTGACCCACATTCCTTCTCATGTGACTCAGTTCACCTGGAAAGAAACAATGGCACACTGAGTCCTTCTCAGGCATGAGGTCTCTCTGACTTTCTCTTGTGCTATCAGGCAGAGAAGACTCTTTGCTCTTATGAGATCAGATTTATCTCGCCATCTCCCCACCTTAACGTCAACTAGATAACAAAAATACAGAAGTGATATCTTGACATAAAAACAGGTTCTGGAGATTAGGTTGGGGTATCTTTTAGCAAACATTCTACCTATCATGCTTCTGCTCATTCTACAGGAGTATCAGTACCAGGACAATGTAATTGAGTTAACTCACAATTTGGGTCAGAGAGAACTATGACAACATCCAGGATTCTTAGAATATTAGGTATTATTGTCCTGAAAATCTTAGCTATTCCTTGCCCTAGAGAATATCTTGAGGCACCTGTCCTTCAGCTGGGCCCCAGTCTCTAGTGCTTTTGTGGGACTTTCTTCTTTTCCTTATATCTCTCTTGATTTCCAAATATAAAGTATCTCAGCCTTTAGGCACTCTAGTTTCTGGATACAAACTTCCAGATTTCCATTTTTGTCCACAGGCAAAACACTTTAAGTTACAGCCTCTCCTCAGGGACGATTACCAGAGTGCCGGCCAAGTGAGGAAATTCACTTTTTCACATCTAAATATGCCTAGTAACAAAATGAAAATTTTCTTCCTAAGAAAGATTTTTTAATCCCTCCCATTCCAAAATGCTTATTATGTTCTTACACTTAAAAACTCTTACCCTTATACCAAAGGTTTGTTTTTTTTAATTAGTGAACATTAAATTTAAAAATATATCCGAATTGTTTAGCACATTCTTAGAAACGTAGCTAACAACAAAAGCTGACTTTTTTTTATTGGAAATACAGTAGGAAAACGGATCATTTAACATTACTCCAACAGGATCATTTCAAAAGCTGCCTATAAGTAAGGATGTAGACATGCATTAAAATTAGACAAACATATAATAAAAGTCAAAAACAACAATAAGCTCATAAACTCTTTGACTGAGATTTCTAGCAGGATTAATCATGACCTAGTCAATATTTTTATCTTATGTGAGCAGAAATAGCTAGGCAGCCAGCAGAGAGAACACCATCTCAGACTCTCCTACCCATACATCAGCTCAATTCTCTTGTCTCACTAATTGACGCTTTATGCACACCCTCGGGCCAGAGATCTTGTCTCCTGTGTTTTAAGGAATCCAGAGTATGCAGTCAATGGTCGATAAGTAATAATAATTAATATTGCATCTCGCTCCCTGGGCAGTGCTCCCAGTATTGATAATGTCAATGAGGATTATGTCTTCCAGGAAAACACATAGGATAAATTTACTGGCTGGGCCCCAGTTAGAAGTAGAAGAAAAAAATGAACTAAAGCCTATTGCATGAGAAGTCAGGACACTTAGAAAAAACTATCAGAAACACAGAAGAATGCTCAATTTAATTATCCACTTGTCTTTTGAGCCTCTTTCCCTCATTTTATTTGCTTTCTGTTCAATTCATAACATAATAAGCGCCCATACATCCATAACTCAATCCAAGAAATAAAACAGCAAATAACACACAGCAGGCGCAGGGGCAATATACAATTTATCTATGAAAAGGAAAACAGAGGCACAGATGAGAAAAACTGAAGCTGGCCAACTTTGGAGCTCCTTTGGAGACCCCTACTGTGCTAAAGAAGGCAATCCTCCAGTGCTGGGAACTTCAAAAGACCTGGTTGGAAGAGGGACAAGTGAGGAGTCCTAAGGTACATGGGATACTCATCTGAGATGGAGCAGCAACTAATTACTCACTACTGCGGTGTTACGTCCACTGTTTAACAGCCTCTCCATAAGCAAGCACTGTTAGGAGTTTCACAGTCACTGTTCTGTTACACACATGTGTAAATACTCACACCCACACCCATACACGTATTTCCACGATTATCAGGCATTTTGAAAGAGAGTATCTTTCAATAAACTTGTAAAAGATATTAACTGCCGGAGGTTTTATTGAATAAGCAGAACCTGCCTGCTTAATTTTTAAGAAAAGTGAAATAAAATTGTTTCAGAGCCCCATTAGGTATGCTGGTAAGTGGGAAATGCAATTCTAGGAGACGTTATTGGCCCAAGTTCTAGGAAAAGGAAACAAACAGATAAACTATCGACGTCCAATGCATATACACACTTCAATCTCCTTTGATTTGAGCTCTTCCACTTGACCAATTTTGATGAGCCTCTAATTTTTGATGACCTCCTGATACCCTTGTATGGATGCTGGTCATATCTAGAGTCATGAGCCAAGGGAGAGGAGCGTACTCAACCCCCACCATATGCTGGTCCAGCCTTCTCCATGGGGAAGGCTGTCTGGACATAAACATATTCAGGAGTTCATCCTAGGGAAGGCTGCCTTACAACCATTATCCCAACAGCAGTGATCTCTGCTACACAAAAAATAACATCCGATGTTAGGTTTATTTCTGTTAAAATTAGTTAATAGAAAGTGAAAGTTCAGAGGGTTTTGCATAACTGAGAATGAGTTGGGCCTATCTTACTCAGCTGATCCTGGAGATCTGATGTCATATATTTGCTCTGACAACCCCTACAATTATTCTGAAATGTTATTGTTGTTGTTGTTTTTGTTGTTGATCTCATGGTGCCTCAGTACCCCTCTTTGTTAACATTCTCATCATCCAGAAATAGTTTCCTCCCTGAACTACTTTATGACAAATACAGCTCCATGCTTCACTAATGGCAACTCCAACCACATAAAAGATGTGAAACCTAGTGAATAAAATACTCTTTCAGAACACATATTATCTATTTATGCCTATTTTAAAAACCTATCTATATTAATCTCTATCTAAAAATATAATCACAGAAATCATGTTTTATCTTATTTTATTTCAAATCAATGTTCTAGAAATTCCCCAAAGCAGGATCATTTGAAGAGAATCCTTTGACATTCCTCATAACGGCATTTAAATTCTCAATAAATCTATCTCCAGACTTTAATTTTATAGTCACCATTCTGTGTTCTGATGTGTAGAGCTGAGAATATAGGGGAGGATAAGCCTTATGAACTAGATAATATAAACAATGCAAGTAAGGTAAAAACACATATGACATGATGAAGACAATATTTACCCCAAAAATTATTACAATTAGTTTAAGATACCTATCAAGTATAGAAATTCTTTAATTTGTCAAAATCTCCCTTGGCAAGAATGCAGTCATTTTTAGATACTTTCTTTCTATAGGCCATTTTAAACTTTTTTCTGGCTTTATTTTCTCTCTGCTAATTAGTCTTTTCATATCCGGTGATATTTAGTAGGGTAACAAAGTGAGCTACTTTTCACATTTGAAATCTCAACAACCAGACCCAGAAAAGCTCAAGCTATTTTCCTTTAGACAGATTCTGGCCAAAAAAAAAAAAAAATCAGACATAGGTAATTTACTATTTACATACTACATCTTGCCAAATTCTGGATAGAGATTTACAGAATCTGTGACAGAGAAATCCTTAAGGGTTTAGCAGCTCACTGGTATTTTTTTTTTCTTTTTCTTTTTTGCTTGGGATCGGCATGTACTTTTCCCCAGATAAACGTTATGAGAAATTCCTACCTTTCTGACTTTCAGAATACATGTGTGTGTGTGTATATTTATGGTATGTATATACAAGTAAGTAAAGAAGGCTAATGAGATTTATACTAAAGCTTTGGTTTTGAACAAAATTTTTAAAAAATCAATCTTGCACTATCTTGTTACTCTCCCTTACTTTGATGATTAGTACAACCAAGTTAACCAAAATGACCACGTCTATATGTAACCCAGTATTCCTTCAAAGCAGTTTGCCACTAAACTTTTTTAGAATCATTTTTATTTTTAGGGAGGTGGAGAGGAGCAGAGGGAGAGAGACAAAGAATCTTAAGCAGGCTCCACGTGGAGCACGAATGCATGACTCAATCGCATGATTGTGGGATCATGAACCTGAGCAGAAAACAAGAGTTGGACTCTCAGCTGACTGAGGGATTCAGGCATCCCTGCCACTGAATTTTATTCACTGCCCTAAAGTGACAAGTATGGGTAAAATGCCTCAAAAGCTGTGCTTACCTCTCATAGTGGCCATCCTTAGCAACCTGGCTCTAGTAACAGTTTACCTGGCAAACATGCTTTCAAAAAGAAATGTGAATGGAGACTCTAGTCCCTTCTGCTGGTATTTTCCTATGAAATGATGTATTTATGAGCCTTAGGCATGTCTGCTTTTGAAAATGACATGTAGCATGGCACCTGGATGGCTCCATCAGTCAAGTGTCTGACTTTGGCTCAGGTCATGATTTTATGGCTTCTAGCCCCATATTGGGCTCTGTGCTGACAGCTCAGAGCCTGGAGACTGCTTCAGATTCTGTGTCTCCCTCTCTCTCTGCCGCTCCCCCACTCATGCTGTCTTAAAAATATTTTAAAAAATTTTTAAATAATAAAAATAAATAAAATGAGGTGTGTCAATCATTTTGAGGAGAGACCCATATGTCCTCCTAACTCCAGGCCCAGCAATTACAAACTCCCTTAGATACCCCAGTGTGGTAAAGTATTTTCTCAAGCCAGTGGCCGAGTACTAAATTTATGCTTTATATCAGATGGTTATGGTGGCACTAAGATTTTTTTTTAGTGACCTAAGTATTTTAAAGCTAATTGGGAAAGAATTAATAAGTTTAGAACATTCACCTCTGGTAGAATATAAAGAAGTCCATGTTTGATTTTTAAGACAATAGCAAAAACAGGTTTTATGTAAAACATGACAGTTCAAAGTCAACTCCCAAGGTCCCAAAGCTATTTACCTGCTTGGTTATATAATGCACTGAAAAACTTTTGACTAGAAATTATTAATGTTTTATGGTCAACTGAAGACACTAAAAACAAATAGGTCACACCATTTTTAACCTCTGTTCTTATATTAATAAAAAAAAATTAAAACTAGTTGAAATTGGCCTTTGTAGTCATTGTGTGATTGAGAAAACCAACTCAGGGTATAAATTCCAGTACATGCACAATCATTCACAGCTAACCGCCAGCAATGGAAGTTCTGCATTTAGAAATCATATCTATGTATAATATGAGTCCTCCTACCGGGATGCCTTATCAGAAACATATGGCCATCACATCAACCCCAAATGGCTCTGTCCAAGTGGAAGGGTGTCATTGGATCAGAGGAGCAGACTCACACCAGCTCTGAACATATAGAAGTCCTTTCAATAAAACAATTATTTACTTATTTGTTTGGGATATGTAGAATCATGAAGTGTGACAGCATTTCAGATTTGGAGCTGCAGAGCGATTTACACAGTATTTCAAAGCTTACTTCCGGTGAACATTTTAAATAGTGAACATACGGAAGAGTGGAAATAAACCCAAAATCTTCAAAAAAATTTTTTTAATCTTTTGAAATTTAATTCCAGAAACCCCAAAACATGTTTCACTTATAAAAAAGGAAGTAACTGGAGAGAAATAATTTTCTGAAGCTTATCTTTAATCTTGTAGCCTGGGTAAGAGACAGGTGCTTTGGAACATCCCAGGAAGACATACTTAAATAGCAACGTATTGGTTTTCAATAAAAAAATTCAATGATGGCATGTCTGTAGGTGACCTAAGAGATGTGACAGAAGCCTCGTCCAAGACAGAGAGCTTCACAAAACCCAGGGTGAGGGTTTTATCAGGGTAAGGAGAACCTCACACAGTTATTGGAAAAGAAGGGTGAGTGTATTAGGGAGGGATGGTTTAGACTTCTTGGTATCAGTTGGATCTGACTTTTGGCACAGGGCCTTTAAAAAAATCTTAGTTAAAAGCCTGTAGTGTGCCCTGAAATTGCAATGGTTTTAAAGTGTTCTCCAAGTCTCAGTGGTAGAATGGACACAGTGACTCATAACAACTTTGTTTTAAAGATAATAAATATTTTCTCAAGTGGAGGAAGGGGACTTTGGAAAGAACAAAATAAGCATGTATTTTTTGTTGTTGTGAGATGCCAAGGAAATCTTCAAGCAGAGAATATGGTGTTCTCACTGGAACATTAGTCTTCTTTATTTATCATTAAGAATTTCCCTTTTTTGAGGGGATGACCATTTAGGTGTTTTTTTTTTTAAGTTTGTTTATTTTGAGAAAGAAAGCATTTGCACAAGTGGGAGAGGGATCAGAGAGAGGAAGAACGAGAGAATCCCAAGCAGGCTCAGCACTATCAGTGCAAAGCCCAATGCAGGGCTCAAACTCATGAACCACAAGATCATGACCTCAGTTGAACAAAGTTGGACAGTTCACTGAATGAGCCACCAGGGCACTCTACCATCTAGGGTTTTAAATAAGAGATGGCAAAGAATCCAAGAACAAGCATGAATTTATCCATTCCTAAGAGATCTCTTTGTTTCCTTCTAATAGGAAAACTTTTGTTTTGTTTCCCCCAGAGGCAGGGACAGGAGAGTAGACACAGATGAGGAGAGAATAGACTTTTCTCCTTAAAATCTCATAGCTGTTTTCATAGAAAATTTGAATGCTTTCATGAACTGACATTTATTAAGCCAAGTGCTTTTCATTCTTCACCTCACTGAATGATCACAAACTATCTTGAAAGATTCAGTGTTAGTATTTTCATTTTATTTATTTTTTTGTTTTGTTTTTTTAATGTTTATTTCTCTTTGAGAGAGTGTGTGTACACCCAAGCAGGGGAGGGGCAGAGAGAGAGGGAGACACAGAATCCAAAGCAGGCTCCAGGCTCTGAGCTGTCAGCACAGAGCCTGACTTGGGGCTTGAACCCACAAATCACAAGATCATGACCTGAGCTGAAGTGGGATGCTTAATGCACTGAGCCACTCAGGCGCCCCTAGTATTCTCATTTTCTAGACATGGATACAGATATGCAGTGAAATACAGTAACTTGCCCAAGATCACATATATACTTGGTTTATGGAAGGATCCAAAACTGGGATGCCAAACTCCAAAGATAGGTCTTTCCTCTGATGGGCACTTCCATCCCACTCCATTGAAGACTTGCCACAGATGGAAGCTGTGCTCAAAGGTTTCTTGGGGGTGACGGGGTTGGGGATCCTTCTGGCTTAAAGTAATCAGTCTGTATGTAGCACATTAGTAGAAACAGAATTTCTAAATTGATAAAGAGATGTGGTCAAAGATCTGCTTGAGGTTTGGTACATTTGCAACTTGGCTGTTATGGTTTCTGATTATTGTCTACCTCCTTATGTTATAGCCTGCTTTCTTAAAAGTATTTTTTAAATTTATTTTGAGAGAGAGAGCACATGAGCATAAGTGGTGGAAGGGCAGAGATGGGGAGAGAGAGAATCCCAAGCAAGTCCTACACCATCAGCACACAGTCCATTGTGGAGTCCAAACTCACAAACCATGAAATCATGACCTGAGCCAAGATCAAGAGTCTGATGCTTAACTGACTGAGCCACCCAGTCACCCTAGTATTGTAGCCTGATTTCCTGCAGTCTGAGAGGTTGGCGGAAATCATTGTGACAGCAATACATAACAGCAAAAGCAAAAATAGGTATGTGGCATTACGTGCTATAGATAACTGTAAACACAATGGCTACCCAGATCCACAGATACTAGAAGTGAAGTACATCTTGTGCCCATATCATTTGTGCTTATAGGAAGAATAATTTGAAACTTCAAATGAAATCCCATTTTTTAAAATCAAGCCATTTTGGTTGGTGATCAGCACAATAAGCATCAAAAAACATTATTACCTACTCTATATTTTAAATGTCCAATTATTCTTTTCTCTTCTGGACTTTAAGTCTGAAATGTGGTCAAGTGCTCAAGTTTGACTGTAGTGATGATAGCCTGCATTAATCTTGCAACATAACATTAGAACTAAAAGATCTCATTAGTATCAAGTAGAAAGCACAAGTATCCACTCTCCAGCATTCCTGAAACCATACTTCATGCTTTCAATACAGGCACTTTAGAAAACTATAAAGGCCAAAATGCTCTTTCTTTATCACTGCAATTATACTTCCAAGTATTGGTGACAATTAGCTCCTAAAATCCTCCAACATTCATCCCTGAAGGAAATATCCAAGGACTTACATGGCGAGGAGAGGAAGGGATGGAACACACTGGGGTGTTAGAGCCTGCATTATGTTTTAGTGGTTGTGAAGAGAAGGGCTGAGATAAACTCTCCTTTGGCTGGTGTGAATGAAGGGAATCCAGAACTTCTGGTCAAACCCCGGATTGGGCAAGGCCCACCTACCCCAGTTGCTGTGTCTCACTCTCACTGAGGTCAATTCAGACAGGATCATTTAGGGATTTGGGGCATGATTTCAAACTTTCTTAAGCTTCAATCCCTGTAAGTGGATTCAGAGATGGAGTAAAGATGGAAAAGCAGGGATAAAAACTTGTGTTTTGGAATTACTCAAAACACTGATTGAGTTATATGCCATGGTACTCTTTTCTGCAGGTGGATAAAATATATCTACCCAGGCAATGTCCCACAGGAGTTTTTTTCCTGCAGAGGAAATGGCCCATGAATTAAAGATTTGTTTTTTATTTTATTTATTTTTTTAGGATTTATGTGCTATTAAAAAATAACAGATCAATGCTTTGACATATCTTTCAAATATACATAACTTGGAATTAATGAGGTTTTAATTGTTTCACCTTGTGCTATAAAATGTTATCATGAATGAATCTGCCAAATAAGACACTTAGCTTCTTAATCCTAGTTTTACATTTTAAAATAAAACTACCATGAAGATCAGTATTTATCTAATCAGTTCCAAGGTTCTAATGCTGCTGTCCCAAGGAAAAGAGACATAGTGGTGATAAACTTTGTTTTTGGATTTTCTTTCAGACACCCATGCTAAAATGCTTGTATTTTGCAAATTTTGTGGTTATAATCTTTCAAAATTTCTCAGCATGAAAAGAATTACTTTTGCCCTTTGAAAGCTCAGTTTGTTTAAGTCAGTTAATGGTGTCTGCATAGAAGGTGCTAGAAAAATGGTTCATCTTCCCCCATTGCAGCCATGCTATTGTGACCACATTTATGTCTGACCTCCTCTGCAATATTAGAAATAAAGTGAGTTTGTCTTCAGGGTTTCCCCTCTTGATTACTTTTATATTTCTTCTTCTGCCTTAGCTCTCTGCAAAAACACCTGCCTTATACTATCCTGGCCCATGACAGAATCAGGTGAGGCAGTGTGAGGGCTCATTTTAACTACAAGAAGCTCTTTTATTATACTGTGAGCATAGAAAGTCTCCTTCCTCTTCTCAATGACTGGAAATGTCTGCATTTCTGTCAAAATTAGGAGTATTGGCCAGATCTCCAACAAAGTAAAAACTGATGGAGGAGTTCTTTTCTTATCCAGTGCTGTGTTGGAACCTGAGAAAAAAGACATCTCCTTCTGTTTCTCTCAAGAAAGATACAACGTTTGTAATGCTGTCATAAATTAGCTGCATATTTCATTTCGGTGTTAATCCTTGCATGAAAGTGATGCTCTGACTTCCATTTCCAGAATATAGTTTTACGGTTTGTGCAGTTGTGTCATAATAAACAACTTATTAGAGTTAATTATATTTTAGATGACTGTCTTTAACTAATCCATTTTACGGTGTTACTTATTTAAAGATTTATCATTAAGAAATACGTTTTTGAGCTCTGAATCTATCATCTGTCTACATTCGCTTGGCTATAACCATCTCAAGATTCATGATTCACTTCACTTCCACCTTGCATATCTTTAGCTAGTTCTGCTCACCAAGAAGTGGATTTTAGGAAATACTGCTCCAAATATTAGAGAGAGTGACAACGGTTCTAGGCTACCAGGAGTCAATCTACTGATGTTTTAAAAAGCTCCATGCTTTTGTCAAAAATCACCCAATGATCATTGTGTACTGTAACAAACACCCAGCAGGAAGTGTTCTGGGCTCCAGCATCTCCTAAGCCACTGGACAATCTGATGCCCACCATGATCTGCAGTTATGACCACACTCACATATAATGGAATCCCCATTCTCTCTTGGACAGCTCACATCTTTCTTGGACAGATGTTAGAAAGGATTCCCTGGTGAAAAAGAAAGGGTATCTTTTAACTCTTTATAGCAGGGGCTAGGTAGGAAATATCAGATCAGCACATCCATGTACATATTTATGTCTTGTGTATTTCAATTCACCCAGACTTAAGTACAGAACCTGGCACCCATGGGGCACCTAATACATTTTGTAGAATGAAGAGATGAATGAGAAAAGTAGCCCTGACACTTCATTCTTAATCAATTGAGCCACCCAGGTGTCTCTAAAATCATGACTTGAGCTAAAGTCAGACACGTAACTGAGCCACCCAGGCACCCTTTGACATTTCATTCTTATCATGCTTTCTGTGTCTATCCTTTATAAATTTGCTACTGAGCATGTGCTCTTTGAATGTATATATTTTTTCATCCAGAAATGGCCATCCTAGGCTCCCCCAGGGATCCTCTCCCTCCCTCTGTGTTCCTTACTTGCTTTTCTCTCTCTGGTTCCTGGTGCAAACTATACTCATCACTGACTATGCATTCAATCGCTGGACTTTAACTAGATTTCAAAGTACTTAATAATTTGATCTGAAGTGAATGAAATTAGAGTCTTGGGGCAAATCCAAAACCAATAAGTTAGATGCACAAACACGTGAACAAGGACTTTCTGCCATGGGCTTCGGCTGTTAAGAAGACCATTCTTCAAGCTGTTTTTGGAAAAATTGTAAAGGCCTACCTACGTGAACTGGCTGGATAGCCTCTGTAAAAACGGACTACCATTGTAAATATTTAGATTTGCGCTATACTTTCTTTTTTTAAAGTTTATTTATTTTGGGAGACAAAGAAAGAGCATGAGCAGGGGAGAGAGAGGGAAAGAGAGTATCCCAAGTGGGCTCTGTGCTTTCAGTGAAGAAACCAATGTGGGGCTGAATCCCATAAAACCTGAGCTCATGACCTGAGCCAAAATCAAGGGTCGAACGCTTAATCCATTGAGCCACCCCGCTGCCCCTCCTGCTGTATTTTCTAATATCCATATTCCCCAAGCCAACCCCCTGCCATTGCTATTACCAAACTTCCTAGTCTTTAAAGCATGACTGCATAAGGGTTAAAAGACTCTCATCCCCAAACAGGGTGTTGGTCTCAATGAATGTGACTTTGCCACCATCTGCATCTGCACTGAGGTGCCCTTTCCAGGCACAAGTTCTTCTCAAGAGTGTGCTCTCAGTCTCCACCCTACAAGCATAGAATCTCTGGAATCGCAAAACCTACCACATTATAGCTCTGTTAGTTACTAAGTATATGATCATGGGTTAGTTTACCTAACTTTTATGAGGATCATTTCCTTCAAACATGCCTACATTGCTGGGTTGTTTTGAAGAGAAAATGAGATGATTTTTAAAATGTCTAGCCCAGTGTGGAACAAAGATAAGATACTCAATTTATGAGAGCTAATTTTACCACCATCACTATGGCAATATACTCCTACCCTAAACTTGCTGTAGTCCCAAAGCAAACATGTTCTTATATTTGCATCCTCCATTATCCTCAATGAACAGATCCTATTTTTTTTTTGTGAGAAACATATCTGACTCTTCTGATCCCTATTCTCCTTCTTCCTCTCAGAGTCTTGTCACTGTCCCACAGACTCACTAAGAGTGCTCCCTTCTCCCAGTCTTCCTTACTGTGCTTCGTTTTCCACAATGCTGGAACAATCTCCTAAAAATAAACCCTATTAACACATTTCCCTACTTTATGTCTTTTGATTGGCTCCAATTGCCTAGTTAAACTGCTTTATTTATTCTAATTCTCCTTCAAGCCTTTTATTTCCTAATACCAATTGTGAATCTCTAAGACAGAGTTTTATGTCAGTTTTACTAATGCATTTTTCCCCTGAAAAGTTTTTTTTTTCAACAGAGCATTTTTAGGGGACTTTTTCACAGGGGTACACAGGGCAATGCTGGCCTACAGTCAAGTCCAAACCCCTCAGCACAAATACAAAGAGTTGGCTGGCAATCCCTCTTTTCCAATCTCTGCATCATTCTGCTTCATACTCACTTTTTGTTCCAAATCTACTATTTTCAAATACCATGCTTTGTAGTTTTATCACTCCTTTGCAGATAACATGATTGGTCCCTGAAACTACCTCCTCCAGTCTTCCACCATGCTTCTCAATCTGCTCAACTTGCTGACGTGCTGATTCTACAAGAAACAGCTCAGATGTTATTTCCTGTGAAGCTTTTTTATTCTTCTGCCCCCTGAGCAATGTGGGTACACTGGGAGTTTAAAAGGAAGAATAAGCGATGTTCATACCTCTCTTATATTTATCACATCACTATGTGAAATGTGGTCTCCCTCATTAAAAATAAACTCCATATGGACAGGCATGTCTAGGCTTCACTCTCTTTGTACTTTCTTTTCTAGTTCACTGCCTAACATATATATAGCAAGAGAGATGGGGTGTAATGAATGTTTACTAAAATATTTGCTAAATATGCCACAGATAGAATGGTATTTCTACACCCACGGGCATACACACACACACACACACACACACACGCACGCACAAAACACACACACACACAGCACATTCTCACCAAATGATGTGGTTAATAACTTCTATCATCAGTAAAGCCAATCTTTACTTCACAGGTCCATGAACCTTTAGAAATTCCCAATTCCTCTGTTTCCAATCAAACACATCCTATAAACTATCATCCCTAAGGACCATGATCTCTCCAGACTCACTGTAGAATATTCTGCTTGACAAGGACATGGCTGTTACATTTTGTGCCAAAATTAATGTTAGAGCATACCCACCTGACATTTCAGGTTCTTCTAGAGCTCTATCAGAGGAAGCTCTGATGCAAAAATGTGAGAGGGACCTCAGATCGCTTCTTGGAAAGATCACTTTGTCATTATTTATCAATGATTATAAAACCAATGCCCACTCATCTCTCAGACTGACACCCGATAATGGTTTCAATAGAAAAGCAGCTGTTTCACATTATTTGCCTCTCTGTGAACAGCACCCAGGTACTGCCATTCCCATTGTTTTATGAATGTGCTAGAGAAATGGCAAGTTGCCAAAGACAGCATCCACATAGTTGCTTGAAACAAAGCCCCAGACAAAAAAAAAGGAAAGGAAAAAAATCCCTCACAGATTGCAATGTGTACAATTTTGGCTGTTTTGCACATCCTCTGCAGCTGTGCATTCATGATGCTATATTTAAGCAAAAATCTGTGTAAGAATTAGTCACTAGGAGATAGAAGTTTGGCGGCCATTTTAAGGATTTGGCTGCAACGGTTGTTAAGATTCTCTCCTTCCAGAAAGATCTCTGCCTGTCTTATCATCAACCAGAAGATATGATGTGATGACTTGCTGGAATATAATCTTTTGATATATCTAAGACTTGCTAAAAAATTAGCAAGCCCTCATTATTTTCTTTGTGAAAGGTATCACTGTCACTTTGTGCTGATTCTTTTAGAGTCATGACTGTCAGAAAGTTGGGACTTTCCAACAGTCATGAAAAGAGAAACCTTTGAAAAAGCTTAGTGTCAACCCAACAGATCTTTTCTTAGGCCCCTTCTTCCTTACTCTGAGGAAATTCAGAGTAAAATCATAATTAATGGAGAGAAGGTTGCTCAGCTGAAATGTACAAGACCAATTGCTTTTCAGCAGGATGCAAATCCAACGTAAGGAGACACCACCAATTTCTCATTGTCAGGCTGAAGAAATACTTCAGACAAACTCCACCTCACAAAGAAGGAAAATAAAATACCCTGCGAATTCATCTACTGATGAAGAAAGGAATATGAAACATAATGACTACTGGAAGAAAAAAATTCTTTGGGTTGTTATAAAATGCCTTGTTTTCAAAGATAAGTGAAAGCCAGGACCTTTAAATAAGTCTTCGATTTAGAAGTCAGAAAAATCTCTGGGATAGGAGAAGTAAAATTACATTAGCTAATCTCACAATGCTTGGCCTTCTCAAGGAAGTTACTGTAGTGTGCCAACAGAATTCAGCAGATCCATTTACATCTTTTCTGAAAAGCGCTATCATCTTTTTCCAGAAACCGGTGAAGCTTAGATTTGTCTAAATCTTATTTGCCAGTTACACACTTCAAATATTTGTATATTCCCGAAAATAGAGATGGTCGTTAAATTTCGTGTCTTTCTTATGTATGTTGAATATTTTAGCATAGTTTAAAAGTCACATCCAAACTATTTCCCAAAAACTCATCTCCAGTTTGGAACAACTTCTTGCCTCCAATTTCCTTATGTCTATGATTCAAATTCTAGTTTGGAGTCTTAAGAGTTATTCTTTTTTTCTCCCCCCAAGTTACTTAGGAAGAAAGTTTAATCCTGATCTATAACAAAAACGTGTAAATGTGTGCGGCTAGGATAAGATTCATGATTAATTTCTTATCATTTTATTTACAAATAGAATAAGGGTATTCTTTTATCTCCATTCCAAATTTCCCCCGAAGCTCCTACCCATCACCCCCTTTGGGAATTATCAGTTTGTTCTTTATAGTTAATAGACTGTTTCTTCACTAAGAGTTACTCTTTCCATGAAACTTCTCATCACCATGTTGATAAATAATAAAGCAATTCAGAAGTTAATCTGTGCTGGAGTTACAACTACTTAAATGTTGTTCTTCATACTGTAAACTACTTTTTAAAAATAAAAAAATTTAATATTTTTAATTATTTCTGAGAGAGAGAGACACACAGTGTGAACAAGGGAGGGTCAGAGAGAGAGGGAGACACAGAATCTGAAACAGGCTCCAGGCTCTGAACTAGCTGTCAGCAGAGAGACTGATGCGGGGCTCGAACCTACAAACCGTGAGATCATGACCTGAGCTGATGTCGGAGGCTTAACCGACTGAGCCACCCAGGTGCCCCTAAAATTTTTTATATTAGAATAGATTTAGAAGTACCTGACTGGCTCAGTTGATGAAGAGTTTAACTCTTGATTTTGGGTCAGGTTATGATAATTATGGTTCATGTGTTCGAGCCTCACAATGTGCTCTGAGCTGATAGGCATGGAGCCTGCTTGGGATTCTCTCTCTCTCTCTCTCTCTCTCTCTCTCTCAGCCCCTCCCATGCTCATGCCCACACACTCTTTCCCTCAAAATAAATAAACTTGAAAAAGGAATAGTTTTAGATTTACATAAAAGTTGTGAAGATAGTAAATAAAGTTTCCATACATCCCCCTCCTAGTTTCCTCTATGAGCATCTTAACATAAGTAATTTGGTCAAAATTTAGAAGCCAATATTGATATACTATTAACTAAAGTTCATAGTTTATTCAGATTTTCTTACTTTTTATCTAATGTCCTTTTTCTGTTCCAGGGTCCCAGTCAGGATACCACATTGCATTTTGGTCATCCTGTCTCCTTAAGCTCCTCTAGACTATGATAATTTCTCAGACTTGCTTTCTTTTTAATGACCTCCACAATTTTGAGGCATATGAATGAGGTACTTTTTAGAATATCTCTTAACTGGGTTTTATCTGATATTTTTTCTCATGATTAGACTGGGGCTATGGATATTGGGGAAGAAGGTCACAGAGGTAAAGGACCATTCCTATCATATCAATAGTATATGATACCAACATGATTTACCATTGTTGATTTTGACCTTGACCACCTGGCTATGGTAGTGTTTGAGGGAGTCTCCACTGTACAGTTACTATACTTTTGGAAAGGAAATCACTAGGTGCAGCCTACATTTAAGGAATGGTAAGTTATGCTCTATCTCCTTGAAGGTATAATATCTACATGATTTATTTGAAATTCATCAGTGCTAGAGATTTGTGTATTTTCTATCATTAATTTAAATATGAAACTATTCTTCTTGTACTGGTGAATACTTGTCACTGAATTTGTGAAAATCCCTAAAGCTTTGTAGCATCAAGGTAAATCCTAATCTATGCAATTAAAAAAAAATCATTTAGGAGGCCAGTGGATTCCTAGTATGGAATGAATACTCTGATAACAAAACACAACACATGTATACGTAAACAAGTAAATGGATGACTGATAGTAGGAGACAGGTTTCTCACTATTGGAGAAGGATATTCTAGATAAGCAAGGGAAGAAGCCTACCATGTTCCATATAGTAATGAACCCAGAGTTGAAGTCATCAGTATGAATTTATGTGTCTAGATTAATATAGACACAGATGGATATATACAGAAATATTCACAGACATGTTTACACACATGAATTAGCAGACACACACAAGATTTCTTGCTTTGTCTGCTGAGAGGGGTCATGAAAATGACACCTGTCACAGCTATTATCCAAGTGTTGGCTTCTAATACCATTCTCCAATAAAAGAGCTAGGGTTCTAGGAGGAAAGGATGATTCTAGCTCTGGGACAGAAATATACAAGATGAACTTGGCATACCTTATAGTGCCAGAAAGTAAAAAAGTGCTCAAAACAAAATCACAAAACTGATGGTCTGTCAAAGATGGGGATAATCACACAGATGCATATTGAAAGAGCTCCCAATGGCCAAGGCTTAAAATATATGGCAAAAAAATTATTTGATGATGAGTTTCTTTATTAAGTGCAGCTTTACCAATCAGTCATTATAAATGAGTTACACCATTCTGTTTTCTCCATGATTCCTCCAAAAGAGACAATTTAGGATTGGAGTTATCAGCAAAAATTCTGAAATAAGCCTGACCCAGCTTAAATTATAGCTTCAGTTCTTAAGCATCATCCTGATCAAATGGCTCAATTTATCTATATTTCCATTTTCTCATAAAAATATTGAATTATGAGAAAATATATGAAATGCTAGTCTATAATGCTGGACACATCATAAACACTCAGTAAATATGAGCTATCATTAAAAGTTTCCAGTATGCACTCAGTAAAAGCTCTTTCATTGCCTATAGGAGATGTTATCTCTTCATAATTCTATGAGCGATATTTTCAAACTAGATAGAATTCATTGTACAGAGACCAAATTAATTTGCTAGAATTCATTTATACAGGAGAAAATGTCATTTTTGGAAATTTACAATCCCCACTAATTTCTAGATAAGCTCTGAAATAGTTTTTGTGACTTGCTTTGAGTTTTACAAATGGTTAAATTGTATATTTGGTTTTAATATGGTTGCATATTCTAAATGTAACAGCGTAGCTCTGGGCTATTATTATCTAGTGTCACAACTGACTAAGTCTGTTACTTCTGTGAAAATTTCAGTTAGAATGTTTGTTTGGTATGGGAAAGATAAATTGAAAATTGACTGAAATTTAAAGCCTCAAACCAGTTGTGTTAAAGTTGGCTGAACTTGGACTTTGTTAGACATCCTAAAATAGCCATAAATGTCAATGAATGAGAATACCAAGGACTGTCTGATAAAAGAAGGAGCAATGGTGAGAGGCGCTCACCCCATGAGGGTTCAAATAACTCTCCCAAGGTCCAGAGCACACTTTTTGTCCATAAGCCATCATATATTTTTTAAACTTAAATCAAGTGTTAAGCAAATGAAATGCACCCTGATTTATACCAACCAAAACCAGATTTCAAACACTATTTCCTCCTTAAGGAAATTCTGGAAACATTTCTATTGTCAATAGGAACAATTCTGCATCTATACACATCTAAAACAACCATAAACTCACTACTGGGAACAATATTATTAACAAATTTAATCCAGATGTGAAGCTAATATTGAGTTGCTTTGAATATAATCAGTGTTATGCCACAGCCCCACAATGAGTTCTGCCTCTTCCCATTACTGTTTCCTATACATTCAACTGAGGTTATATTCTTGCATTGGTGTGGGTCTCCTTGGAGCAGGGGCCTCTGATGGGTAGCTGATATATGGACAGTCCAAACTGAAGCCAAATTATCATTGTGGAAGACATATCTCACAGGGGCAGTGTGGGTTCTAACCATCTTTCAATGATAATTAGCAAATCTATTGTTTCTGTCACTGACTCCTCCAAGGTACTTAGTAATGTTTGATTCTCCAAGTTGGCTTTAATTCCCTGGGGTCTGAATAGAATGGTGTATTCTTGATTTACAGCATAAATGTATCCTTTGTCTTAATCCACTGATTGATCTCAGGTAAATTGAGATCATGAACTTAATCTCTTACTAAGCTGAAATCTCAGTGAGGTTGGGGACCTTATGTCTTTTAAAATTTAACACAATGCCTGATACATACAAGGTATTTAACAAGGGTATGTTGAAATTGTGTAATTTCTATAGGCATATTATAAAGCATATAGCTGAAGATTGAAAGTCTGGAATTCATGATGATTGGGGATTTTTCTTTGCTCTGTCTTTGAATTACACTCCTTTCTGAGAAAGTAGAGAAAAATCAGAGAGTAAAGTTGTGTCATCTTCACTAGGACTATGATAAAGTGAATTCATCAATCCCTTATCTTCTGAGTGATTTTAAACTATAAGCAAGGAGAAAGAAACTAGAAATAATGAGATGTAAGCTGTGGATATAAGTGGTTTTCTAGATGACTGGGTGGATAGGGACAAGCAATAGCTATAAATCAACTTAGCAATTACAAGTGATTCCAAGCTGGGTAGCAGAGCATCACTGAATCTCTTTCAGGGAGCCTTGCATCTTTTACTTACTGTTCTAGAAGCAAAGGATGGTTTTCCTGATATAAGGCTTGATTGGGTTAAAAAAAAAAAAAACACCTCTTAGATATTTACCTTTACATTCAGAGTTCCTATCGTACACTCTTACTGGAGAATAGTAAACTATATATAGAAAATATGGCCCCACATTTCACAGATAGCAGGTAGCTTCTGACACTCGTATAGCACTGTCATATTACTTACTGGAAATATTCCCCAGTATCACTGCATACAAGAACTGTTTCTGGAGGTTTCTGAATGCCTTCCTTACCTATGCCTAGCCCTTCTCTCATCCATTTCTACACACTGCTATAAAAACTTCTATTCTAAAGCCATCTCACAAAGGTAGGCTCTGCCTTAAAAACACACACAAACACATACAAACCAAATGTATTCATCCTCTACTGCCTATAGAATAAATCTAATCTTCTGCCTATAGAATAGCTGGGTACTCCAGGCTTCCCATAGACTAGGAGTCAGACAGATATTAGTTCCGCTTCTGACTCTGCATCTCCAACACGTCCTGAAGTAAGTTCAGCCACCACCCTGCTGTCCTCAGTCCATGTCCTCATTAGTAAAATGGAAAGGATAATTCCCACCTCACAGGATTTCTAAAAATCTCACCAAGGTAATAATTGTAAAGGTCTGTCCATATATATTCAAGCCATGGTTTGGCACCTGGTACAGTGTCAGCTCTCAAAAAACTATAACCATCTCTGTTTTCCATTTTTAAATTAATACCATTATTCTGAAGGCTCACCCAAACACTCTTACTTGTGTAAATATGAATATTTCTGCATGAGCTAAAATGTGATGGTATCTGGAAGCATTAATCTAATTTAACTGAGTTTAGACAAATAAATAAATAAATAATAAAAACAAAAGTGGTTATTGACCATGTAACCAGTATGAGCAAGAGCAGATCTCAGAGATGACTGAAATCAAGGACATGAAAGTCACAGGGGTGCTCTCTGGCTCCTGTGTGAGTCTGCCTCATTAACACCACCAATTCCATGGCTCTGGAATAGGGACAACCATAGGCAGCTCAAGGTTTTCATCTTACCGTTATCACATGGGAGGAAAGGGCTCTTCTTTTTAGCTTACTGGAAATGTCACAGAGAAAAGCTCTGATTGGCTCCCACATGCACGATCCTAAGTCACTTACTGTTCAAGAGAATGGTCCATGAAGAATGTCTCAACACAACTCACATTCCCTGACTCCATTTGGATGGAAAAGGAGAGGTTACCTAAGGAAATGGACGTTCTCTCAAGAGATACAAATTAGAGTGGGAAAAAGAGTGAACAAATTCTACAAAAGAATGTTCTCATTCAAAATAAGGGTTGCATAATTGGGGGAGAAGAACATAAAACTGAATATGCATGAGTCATTTATAAATGTAATCACAACTACCTACTGGAGCAGACTGGCAGAGTTTTATTGTGGTAGATCACATAGATAATCCAAGAGAGTCTTAATTGAATAAGCTTATGTCATTCTCATTCTGGAATGAAGTCCAATATTTGGACTTTGGATTATTTTAGTTGGGGTTCTAGACTGAGCTATTGGATTTCTGTTTCGGTAATAAGAAGTATCTAGGATTGGTTAAGATTACTTCTAGCATCTACTGCCTAAACTCTGGATTATATTCATGTATATGCTTTGCATTTTTAATTATTCAGCCCTCCCGATACATTCAGCGAATCTGTTATATAAATAAATTATAAGTATGTATATATTTATAAATGTATATAAATAAATATAGAAATAAATTATATAAATAATGACGGATTTTATGCTACTCAACACAAATCAGCTCAGTATTTGTTGCTTCTCATTTTTGATTAATTGTCCAATGCAAACAGTTTGAAAGTATACTTTAAAAATATTTTTAAATGATTTTAGTTGTGAGACAGAGAGAGAGAGAGAGAGAGAGATAATGAGCAGGGAGGGGCAGAGAGAAGAGGGAGACAAAGAATCCAAAGCAGGCCAAAGCAGGCTCCATGCTCTTAGCTGTCAGCAGAGAACCTGATGTGGAGCTTGAACTTGTGAACTGAGAGATCATGACCTGAGCCAAAGTCAGACACTTAACTGACTGAACCACCCATGCATCCATCTTAGAGAACCTCAATTAACTGACATTTGTTATTAATCACTCAGAAAAAAAATTGTGATTAAAAAGGAGTGCTGCTTAACACATTGAAGAAGAAATCTGACTTGAAATGCCAGTGTGTAAATGTCAGTCATCAAGATTAGAAATGATCATATTAGCATGTACATGAATTTATCAGCCAATACAGGAATAAGCCAGGTGGAAAAGGGTGAAGATTTCCTATGGGGCCAGGGTGAACCTTAGGAGGCAATGGAAAACCTAAAGACAGTTGTGGTAAGCAGCCTCTAAAATGACCCCCCGCCCCATTGCCTCACCTTTCTGTACTTCTAGTATTGATGCCTCTATGTAATCTCCTCCCCTTGAATGTGGGCTAGATTTACTGACTTACTTCTAACTAAGAGAACTTGGCATAAGAGGTACAATGCCACTTTTTAAGTTATAAGAAGGCTGAGACTCCCATCTTGGGTTATTTCTCTCTCTTTTTCTTTTTCTCTTTGTCTCTGTCCTTCTATCCTCACTCTCCCCTCCTCTCTCCACAAATTTCCATGTCATGAGGATTCTCAACCAGCCTGTGATGGGACTCTCATGTTTAGGAACCAAGGCCTGGTTCCAACAATGTAGGCTTGCAAACGTGCCCTTTCCTCAGTCAATCAAATCTACTGATGTGGTTGCAAACCCTGCCAACAGCTTGAATGCAATTTCATGAAGGCTTGAGGAAGAGGCTTCCAGCTAAGTCACACCCAGGTTCTTGAAACACAGAAACGTGAGGTCTAAGATATTTCTTGTTTTAAGTTGGTAACTTTTGGGATAATTTGTTACACAGCAGTAGATAACCCATATAACAACAGCAGTGTGATTCTGATTGTTTAATGTGTGTTTTCCTACAGCCTGCAACAGAGGAAAAACTTCAACAGTAGCAAAAGTTTAAGCATTAAAGCCATCTTAGGAATCTTTTTCTTGGAGCCATCCCCTCTCTTAGTTATCTTTTCTCATCTAGACCCAACTTTGCTGCTTACATAAGAATAAAACCATTAGCTCAGAGCTCTGACTTAACATACAATCTTTGTTCCTCCGGATACTGCTTAAGGGACAAAATGGTCAAAGTACACAATTTTCGAAAACACTTTTTATGCCAACATTGATTAATACAATGCAAAACTAAGTTAAAAAAAGAAAATGGCATATTCATTATTCTTTCAGTCCTAGAGCAACCTATGTATTTGCTTTTGACCTAATTATAATCACATTTCACATCTAACTGTGTGTTCGACTTGATATAACATTATAGTCTTAAACTTTTCATGTTAATAGACAACCTTTTTAATTATTTTTAAAGAGAACAACATGATGTTTTGATGTTAATCACACTTGTCATAAGAATTTCTATAGTGGAATACCATACAAAATTAAGATATTTCAAACTTTTACTATGTAAATTAATATTTATAAACATTCTCATTCCTTTGAAAGATTTTCTCTATGTCTTCCTTATTTTAGATTTGTAGGATGGAGATTCTGTGTCAGAAGACACAAACCTTCTTTTAATAATGCTTATCATGTTTTTCAGAAGTAAAATAACCCATTTTCTTCTCAACTGTAACTTCCTATCTTCTTCATAATCAATTGAGGTGATTCAATGTAACTTACAAGATCATGTCTTTCCAAAGATTCCTAGGGAATCATTTAAAAAATTGTTAAAGGCCTTAAAACCATTTTAAAGACATAGTATTGAAGATAAGAAGTGTTATCACAATGTGTGGGTTTTTCCTACGAATCTGTCACTTTATTATTTCTAGTTTACTGACAGCTTTTCAAAAACTCTTCTCTGGAGTTGTAGCTAAAATCCCACTTTGGCTATTTTCAAACATATCCGGTAACTAGTGATTCTAAGAGGTTCCATTTATTAAGACACAGCAAAAAGACTTCCCCTTAACTTTAGGAGAAAAATGTGCTCAGAAGACCTTATTGTATCAAAATATTTCCATCTAGGACTTTCATGCTTTCCTTAATTTCTCCCAAATAATTCAAGTTAGGTTTACTGAGATACCATTTACTTATATGAAATTTGTCCCCCTTATTTTTTTCAGTACAAAGTTCAATGAGACTTGACAATTATATAGTCATCTTTCTGCCTCTGAAAGGAAAATTTAGGATATTTTCTTCACTCCAAAATGTTTCGTTTTAAAAGTTATAAATTTCCTTCTAAGTTCCTTAATAACTGACCATTGGAGATGAGCTCCCCTCCTTCCACTCAGTCCCTAGCAACCAGAGATCTGATTTCTTCCAGAATGTTGAATGGATGGAATCACATTGCTTTTCTATCTGGTTTATTCCACATGGTGCTTTTGAGATCCAAACATTTTGGTCTTTTCTAGTTTCTGGATGTTGTGAATCAAATTGCCAAAAATACTTAAATATTTGTCTGTGGGTGGGCATATTTGGTTTTTTCCTCTTCTTCTTTTCTTTCTTTCTTTCTTCTTTCTTTTTTTTTTCCCAGTAGGCTCCATGCCCAGGGTGGGGCTTCAACTCATAACCCTGAGACTAAGAGTCACGTGTCGTACCAACTAAGGCAGTCAGATGCCCTTGAGTAGGTATAATTTTTCAGTTGTCTTGGGTATATCTAGTTGTGAGAAGGCTAAATCTTGTGAAACACACTGATAAAACCTATAACAAATGATAAAAATTCTCCTACATTATCTCTTTTAACACTTACTCTGTCTAGTTCTCCCACTCTTCTCCCTTTAGGACTCCATTTATACTTGTGTTAGACTGTGATACTGCCTCCAAGTGTTAGTTACTCCATTCGATGCTGCACTTTTCCTCCTGTAGTTTTCATTCTTGTCCAAGCAGATCATTTTATTTTTATTTACTTATTATTTTTATTTATTTTTTAAAATATTTTTTCAAGTTTTTATTTATTTATTTTGAGAGAGAGACAGAGAGTATAAGTGAAAGAGGGACAGAGAGAAAGGGACAGAATCCCAAGCAGGCTCCACACTGTCAGCTCAGAACTGAATGCTGGGCTTGAACTCAGGAACCATGAGATCATGACCTGAGCCAAAACCAACAGTTGGACGCTTAATTGATTGAGCTACCCAGGCACCCCTTTATTTATTTAAAAAATGTTTATTTTTGACAGAGAGTGTGTGTGTGTGTGCGCGTGTGTGTCATGAACACGTGCGCACGCGTGCATGCGCGCACGCGCGCACACACACACACACACACACGAGTGGGGGAGGAGCAGACAGAGAGGGGGAGATAAAATCCTAAGCAGGCACTGCACCATCAGCATAGAGCCCAATGTGGGGCTGGAACCCACAAACCATGAGATCCTAACCTGAGTCAAAGTCAATAATTAGTTGCTTAACTGACTGAGGCCCCCAGCAGAATGGATAAAAAACCAAAATCCATCTATTTGCAGTCTACAAGAAACTTATTTTGGGCCTGAGGACACCTTCAGATTGAAAGAAAGGAGATGGAGAGATATATATCATGCTACTGGAAGTCAAAAGAAAGCTGGAGTTGCTATACTTATATCAAACCAGCTGGACTTTAAAGTAAAGGCAGTAATAAGAAATGAAGAAGGGTATTATATAATAATTATAGGGTCTAACCATCAGGAGGAGCTAACAATTATAAATGTCTAACAACCAAATATGGAAGCACTCAAATACATAAAACAATCACAAACAGAAACAATCTTATGGATAAGAAGGTGCTAATAGCAGGGCTCTTTAATACTCCACTTACAGCAATGGATAGATCAACTAGACAGAAAATCACTAAAGAAACAATGGACTTGAATGACACATTGGACCAGATTGATTTGACAGATATATTTAGAACTCTACACACTGAGGCCATGGAATTCACTTTCTTCTTAAGTGCGCATGGCACATTCTCCAAGATAGATCACATACTGGGACATAAAGCAGCCCTCAATAAGTATAAAAGAATTGAGATCATACCATGCACACTTTCAGATCACAATGCTATGAAACTTGAAATCAATCACAGGAAGAAGTCTGGAAAACCTCCAAAATCATGGAGGTTAAAGAACACCCTACTAAAGAATGAATGGGCCAATCAGGCAATTAGAGAAGAAATTTAAAAATATATGGAAACAAATGAAAATGAAAATACAATTCAAACTCTATGGGATGCGGCAAAGGCAGTTCTAAGACAAAAGTACATTGCTCTCCAGGCCTATTTCAAGAAATTAGAAAAAGAGCAAATACAAAATCTAACAGCAAACCTAAAGAAACTAGAAGAAGAGCAACAAGAGCACCCCAAACCCAGTAGGAGAAAATAAATAATATAAATCAGGGCAGAAATAAACAATATAGAATCCAAAAAAACAGTTGAACAGATCAATGAAACCAAGAATCGGTTTTTGGAAAAAATAAACAAAATTGACAAACCTCTAGCCAGGCTTCTCTAAAAGAAAAGAGTGCACCCAAATAGACAAAATCATGAGTGAAAATGGACTCATTGCAACCAACCCCTCAGATAAACAAGCAATTATCAGGGAATACTATGAAAAATTATATGCCAACAAATTGGACAACTTAGAAGAAATGGATAAATTCCTAAACACACATTCACTACCAATATTCACATGGGAGGAGAGAGAAAATCTGAACCCATAACGAGTGAAGAAATTGAATCAGTGATCAAAAATCTCCCAACAAATAAGAGCCCTAGGCCAGATGGCTTCCCTGGGGAATTCTACCAGACATTTAAATCATAATTAATACCCATTCTTCTCAAGCTATTCCAAAAAATAGAAAGCGAAGGAAAACTCCCAGACTCATTCTATGAAGCCAGCATCACTTTGATTCCTAAACCAGAGACCCAGCAAAAAAGAGAACTATGGGCCAATATCCTTGATGAATACAGATGCAAAAATCCTCAACAAGATACTTGCAAGTCGATTTCAACAGCACATAAAAAGAATTATCCACCATGATCAAGTGGGATTCATTCCTGGGTTACAGGGCTGGCTCAATATTCACAAATCAATCAAAGTGATACATCACATTAACAAAAGAAAATATAAATACCATATGATTCTGTTGAAAGATGCATAAAAAGAATTTGACAAAGTATAGCATCCCTCCTTTTTTTTTTTTAAATGTTAAAATTCTTTTTTTTTTTTTTTTT
>NW_024082520.1:67870-88946 GCF_003009895.1 Hyaena hyaena
GAGAAATTGATCTAGTTTCATTCTTCTGCATGTTGCTGTCCAGTTCTCCCAAAACCATCTGTTGAAGAGGCTGTCTTTTTTCCACTGGGCATTCTTTCCTGCTTTGTCAAAGATTAGTTGGCTGTATACTTTTGGGTCCAGCTCTGAATTCTCAATTCTATTCCATTGGTCTATGTGTCTGTTTTTGTGCCAAGACCATCCCTTTTAATAAAGATCCTCAAGAAAGTTGGGATAGAAGGAACTTACTTAAACATCATAAAAGCCATCTATGAGAAGCTCTCAGCTAACATCATCCTCCTCAATGGGGAAAAACTGAGAGCTTTCCCCCTGAGATCAGGAACACGACAGGGATGTCCACTCTCACCACTGTTGTTTAACATAGTGCTGGAAGTCCTAGCATCAGCAATAGACAACAAAAGGAAATCAAAGGCATCAGAATTGGCAAAGAAGAAGTCAAACTTTGACTTTTTGCAGATGACATGATACTCTACACAGAAAACCCGACAGACTCCACCAGAAGCCTACTAGAACTGATCCATGAATTCAGCAAAGTTGCAGGGTACAAAGTTAAAATATAGAAATCGGTTGCATTCTTATACACCAATAATGAAGCAACAGAAAGAGAAATTAAGAAACTGATTCCATTCACAATTGCACAAAAACCATAAAATACCTAGGAATAAACCTAACCAAAGATATAGATCTCTATGATGAAAACTATAGAAAACTATGAAGGAAATTGAAGAAGACACAAAGAAATGGAAAAACATTCCATGCTCATGGATTGGAAGAATAAATATTGTTAAAATGTCATTACTACCCAAAGCAATCTACACATTCAAGGCAATCCCAAAATCATCTTCTTTGAAATTCAGTTCATCTGGTTACGTTCTGACCTCTACTTTCTGATAGGCTAAAATAAAAGTTATGGTGTTATAGATTATATGGATATTTCCTTATCTTAGAATGGAACCAACAACATAGGAGCAAAATGTCTGTCCTCAAATGAATTTGTTGACACATCAGTGTAGCTAAAAATAGAGCTCAGGGCTTTCACTCCAATGCTAGGGTAGAATGATCAAATTGTATAACGGAAAATAAGCTCACTCATTTTATTTTCTTCTTTTCTAGTTCCCATTTCATCTCAGACATGTTTCGTTTCTTTCTGCGATGTCAAACCAAGAATACTCTAATTCAAAATCATTTTCTTAGGAAGGATAAGGAAACTTCAATGTTGGGGAAGATATTTTAAAATTCTCCTTGGAAACCATGTAATATCATTTTCCAACTCAGAGCCAATGACTTCTGGACTTGTTAACTATGGAAATTTTCTCTGAGTCCCATCTAGCCTGGGATGTTGATAAGTAATAATAGAGAAAATTTGCAAAAGCATATGAAAGGAGACTTCTCATTGTGCTAAAACTTTCCCAGACCAAGTGGGAAGGTAAACTGCACTGTTTTAACTCATCATTCTCTCACTAATCCTAAATACTATACAAGTCAAAGAATCTCCCTCTATAACTTTTGTCATATGTTTAAAATCCTGTGCCTTTACTGATGATATAATTACAGTAGGAAGTAATATAATAACACATTCTTCCATTAGTTATATAGATTATATAAATTATAATTGACTAAGGCACGTTTTATATATATGTGAGTCTTCAGCTATTAAAGTCTAGAATTTCCTTTCCTTAGTTTACTCAGAGGCAAATCAGATCCCAAGCCTTTTACAAATCCTTACTAATGAGTGATATGCCAATTTATCTATTTAAAATAAAAAGACTACACATCCTGTGCTCGGTATATAGGATGTTCTCAATAAATATTGACTGTTATTTGTCATTATTTGCAATTTTTCTTTGTTGTCATTTCTCTTACAGCAAGAGATAGACTGAAACAAAACACACAATGATCAAGTTTTGATGAGGCAAGGCAGAGGAAAGAGGCTGTCCTCCACAACTCACGCTTTCTCTTCCACAACATACAGTTGCTGGCTGTCCAGTCAATAACTGCATCGTTCAGACTCCCTTGTGTCTATATGTGATCTCATGTCTAATTCTCACCAATATGAGTAGAAATAGTGTATGTTTCTTTTGGGTCAAGAATTTTTGAAAAGCAGGTGCCTTCGCATGCTTTCTTTCCCTTTCAATATCTGGATTAAGATGTTACATTTGACACACTAAGTATGGCCAAGCTGCAACCTGGAAGAATCTTATTCCTGGCATTACTGCAGTGAGGAGTGGCACTTGTGAACACTGCAAGCAAAACACAAACTTATATATCAGGGATGGATTTGTTACCACAGATAAGTTATCTTAACACATTGTCAGTGGACTAAACCAGTACTACATAAAGATGGTCTAGCAAAGTCCATAAACTGCTACTGGTCCAGAACAATTAAAGTATAGAAATGCACAGTAAGAATTTAGGACATTTTATAACCATTGAACAATGCACTTTTTGTGTCTACTGAATAGTACATTTCTTAAAATAGGCTTATATTTTGCATTGCTTTTGCTTTCTTTTCATTTTTCTATTTTTTGCTACATTGGTTTATGATGGATTAGACATTTTGAAAAAACTACTCCTTTAATAGATGGTGTGAGTAGCACTTGGCTCAAAGATTCCCTTAGAGAAAAGACATCTCTTTCTGTTGTACACTGAGGTACCTGCTTCTAGCTAACTGACATTTATAAGGATCCTTTCAATGACACCTGACGGCCACATCCTCTTGTACTCCAAGGATTAATTGTTCTAAACAACCCAGTTGATGTTCTAAACAACTCTATTCAATAGTACCCTCTTGAATAAAATATTTTTGGCTATTGATATAAAGTCATGTATAAATTTCTGTTAGGTGTTGAATGCTTACCTTTATTATTTACAACTGCAACTTCTATCTCCTAATATTCCATTGAATCTCGTTTATGATAATAAACATATCTTTCTTTGTCTACCTTTGCCTGAACTACCCATCACCCAGTTCCTGACTACCTTACTTGAGGATTCTCACAGGCAATTTTCCACTTCCCCCCATCCTCTCTGGCTCTTTGTGAATAATAAAATAAATGGAGTGGCCTGAATAGCTTTGGATGTTTGGCCCTTGATGCTCTGCAAGGCTTGTGCACCATTTAAATGTCTTTTCCCACAGAGATTCTTGTTTTAGGTAATTTTTAATCTATACAGAGGAAACATTTTTTTAAAAATTAAGTATTTTTATATCTTTGTAGTTCAGGTGATGATGTCAGTTACATAATAGTGATTTCCACAATTTGACTTTTCCTTTAACAACATGAGGGTTGCTCATCCAGTCCTAAGCTGTGTAAGAAATGAAGTATTTCAGCAGGAGAGAGCCTCTATTCTCAAGATGCTATTAATAATGTCAGTTACTATAGTGTAAGATAGAATAACAAGTGTCCTTATATCCAACTCTTCAATATGTCCTGTAATTATCTTTACATTTATTTTTGCCTCTGCACTAGATGCTTTTATGTTCCTCAAATGCAGTGAAACTTAACCTTTCCTCTTAAAAAGAGAAAAAAGATCCTTTTTCACCATTTCCTTCAATTGACATAAAATCGGCATTCTATAAATACCTATTTTTAAAGTTGTTGAACTCATTTTTTGGGAGACAAGAATCTTTACTTGAATTCAGTGATAGAATCCTAAGGCTACCATCTAAGGGCTGATAACAGTAGTGTATTTAAGATTGTAGTGGTTTGTAGTTATACAGCCAGAGGACACTAGCCTCAAATTCTTTTTTTTTTTTTTTCACTATCTTCAAATCCTCACTCCATTACTCAGTCAGACCTTGAAAACTTCACATTGCCTTGGCCAATAAAAACTATCTTCCTAATCTGAAATTCTCTTGAGATACTATGGGAAGAAGGTAGTTCATTCCTTATGGGGTGGACCAGTGGAAAACACTGTGTGTAATTTATTACAAATATTTGCAGAGACAAAAGTATTTTATTAAGTACTGAAGCTGCAAGGTGTTCACAGATTCATGAAAAAGTGGATCCATAGCATGGAAACATTTAAAAAATTTCAACTCAAGCTGTCATCCTTCTGTCCACCAACTCCCCATTGACACATCTTGCTAACTCTGCCTCTGGTCTCAGCATTGCCCCATGATTAAATGGTGTTTCTTACAACTCTTCTTTTTATTCAAACCACTTGCTTATGAAGCAATCTGGGAAGAAGTCAAGAGAACCAAAAACAATGAGTGTTTTTTTTTTTTTTTCTATACATGGCATGGGCTACTGCAGAGAGACATTTCAGATTTAACACTTTTAGTTTGGAATTTATTAGAATCAAAGCAGATGTAGCATTGTTATACCTCAATAACCTCTGCATAATTTAGAAGGATGTGGAATACGCTTTTTATGAGAATGACAATGCCAAATGCTTACAGATGCTAAGATAGCAGTATTAGAGAAATTGGAAGTGATATTATTGGCAAATCATATAAAAATGTAAGTGTGTGTATGTGTGTGTGTGCGCACGTGCACGTGTGTTTTCATTTTCTAGCAGTAGGAAATGATGCCACAAGGGAAAATCTGATGTGTAGTGAAGTAAAAGAAGAAAAATAATCATACTGATTTGAGGCTATGTTGATGAAAGAAAGAGTGGAAAGAAAATATATAAAAGGCCAGCGAATCTCACAAGAGGTGGCACTGGTCATAATTTTAACAAGTAAAACCTGTTATCCTCTGTAGCCAGTGCTGGGCTTTTCCCCATTTTTCCTGCACATTATATTTCTTTGGTTGTCACTCTTTGCCTTAATATTTCTAGTCTGCACACACCTACGTTTTCTCTACTTTTCTCTGGGCAGAGGTACCAACATGTCTACAAGTTTGCCCGTTATTACAAACAAGTTGTTTCCTTTAGAAAAAATGTACAGGATCTCACTTATATGTAGAATCCTAAAAAGTCAAATTCATAAAAGCAGAGAACAGAATGGTGGTTGCCCAGGGCTATAGGATAATGAAAGCAGAAAGATAGATGTCCCACTTGCTTTATTAATCACTTCACAATGTATACATACATCAGAGTATCAAACTGTACACCTTACATATATACAATTTTTGTCAATTTTACCTCAATAAATGTAGAGGGGGACAAAAATATGGTACTATTTTTCAAGACCTTCTAGCCAGGTGCATCTGAGAGCTGGCCTGATTCTACCATGAGAGAAGGTACCTACTTCACTTCAGCCTCAATGATTTCCCTCCCTGAGGAATTACTGGAGTCCCAACCATATTACTTTCCTTATATTGGCCCTTATATTACCTAGAAAACACCCATAATATTTCGATGGTGTCCTTTTGTTAATACCCAATACCACTGAAACTTGGGCTGAGCATTTTGTGGTGCAATCCATGATAAATATTGGCTGGCAGCTTTTTACACAAATTAATACATTGATGTGCTGGTAGAAATAAAAATAGGTGACTTTGTGCTATCATAGGTTTACAGTTTTATACCAGGGAAATGGCAGCTATGTGCTACTTCTCACACTGATTACACTTATTTCTGTGTGCTTGTGTGAGTAGCAGATGTGAGACAGGGGATTAGCCTGGAAGAAGCTGGGAAATGTTTTATGGACAAATCCTCTAAAAATGGTCTCATTAGTATAAGGAGGGCCATTATTTAATTTATTAAATAATCCAAGCACTGTTACCTTCCGTGTGGGAAAGATGATATTGTGTCTGCTATTATCAGAAAGATGATGGATCCTATGGCTGCTAAGAAGCAGACCTAGGGAACCAGGTTTCAAAAATCACCATTTATATCACAATTCTGGATTCCCCTGGCTGTGGTTCCATGAAACTACCTTTTGTCAAAAAGTAAGGAAGAATTTACTACGTGAAGGGGCGCCTGGGTGGCTTAGTCGGTTGAGCGTCCGACTTTCGCTTAGGTCATGATCTCGCGGTTCGTGGGTTCGAGCCCCGCATCGGACCCTGTGCTGACTGCCAGCTCACAGCCTGGAGCCTATTTCAGTCTGTGACTCCCTCTCTCTCTGACCCTCCCCTGCTCACGCTGTCTCTCTCTCTCTCTCTCTCCTAAAAATAAAATATATATATATATAATATATATATATATTATATATATATATAAAAGAATTTACTACGTGAAGAAGAATGAATGTCTCTGGGAGCATTGACTAAGGAGGCATCATCCATGTTCTTGAAAGGGCAGCATATAGCTAGAGAATGTTCAGCATCAGAAAGGAAATGCTTTTAAGCTGGGCTTGAATGGTGAATGGAGTTTGGCTTGGTGACTTCCTAACTACACATCCCCCACTTTTATCTTCCTATGAGAAACTTAAATTTCCCAGCTATGATGTTTGGATGCAAAAAAAAAAAAAAATCCCCCATGTACAGTCATGGGAGAGGACTCTAATTTGACTCTACTAATAAACATACTGCAATTCCCCAGCCAGAGTGGGCATATGATATAATTTAAGTTAATCAGGTCAACCAGACTCAATTCTGGGACCTAGGTCTAAGGTTTCTATCTCTCATTGAATATAAATGAGAATAAAAACAGTTCCTGGTATGGGTGATGGCAATTTGTGGATGATGGGGTAAAGCTAGCCCTCTATGGGTGTGAATAATGAGGCAGCAAACCTAATAATGGAGAGAAAGAGACACACTGGTCACTGGGGTCCTCGACCCAACCATACCCCAAATCTTCATCTGAGCTAGTGCTTCATTTTCGCTGTTGAAATTTGAGTTGGACTCTCTTGTAATGAAAATATATCAATAATGACTTTATCAGACTCTATGCAGCTGCACCTTAATGGAAGTAGAAATGGAGATTCTGATTTTCAGTACGAAGTGTAACAAGGACCTTCTACAAAGCAACAAATGGAGGAAGCTCTTCTTGTTAAATGGAGGGAAAAATGGTACCTATAGAACGACTGAGTGCCAAGCGGTGTGTCAGTTATTGCCATTACTTTACATAACCCCTCTAACTCTCTGAAATAGCAATTTTATTGGTGAGGATCAGAAAGGTCAGGGAAGTTACCTAAGGTTACATGGCTTAAAAATGATAGAGCCGTGAGTAAAATTCATGTTTTTTGTTTTGTTTTGTTTCTTTTCAGACTAGAAAACCCATGTATGTTTTCCAGTGTAATACAAATCCTCAATATGGATCTGTTGGCTAAAGTAGCATGGGGTATATCTTGAAACTTTAAGGAATAAGAATGTAAATTATTTTGCAGGAAATTCAAATCACAGTAAATTGTCTCTCTGAATATCTTACCAAGTCCATCTCAATCATCAAGTTAGATTGAGGTATGCTGCTGTTTTCCCTACTATGGTAATGTCCAGAGATCATTGACAACTGTCCTTGGGAATCTGAAGGTAGTTGACTATATTACTAAAGCAAAATTCAAAATTGCATACAAGCACCCTTTTGATTTCTAGAACATTTCCTAGGATTATCATCTGACTCGGTGAGGCATTTCCCCAGACAATATAAGCACATCTGTAACTCTTTTGGCAAAATTTGGCAGAGAACTGATATTTCAAGGAAAATAACCCCTTCCTACTAAGAAATGGATGTCAAGGGACTTAAATCATTTGTAAGACTGAAAGCCATGAGCCTCCCCAATTAAGTTCTAGCTAGGGTTAATATTAAGTAAAATTATTAAAGTAATCCAATAAACACACTCACTAATCTGTTGTGATCCAGAAGATCCAGCTACTGTTTTACTTTTCCAAAGGATACTGTTTGACTGTTGATATTTGACAAGGAGCAAAGCCATTACCTAGGGATCTCAAACAACTTCCCACAGTGCCTAGAGGAAATGTTAAAAAAAAAAAAAAAAAAGGAAAGGAAAGAAAAAAAAAAAAAGAAAAAAAAAGAAAAAAAAAAAAAAAAAAGAAAAAAGAAAAGAAAAGGAAAGAAAAGAAAGAAAAGAAAAGAAAAGAAAAGAAAAGAAAAGAAAAGAAAAGAAAAGAGGCCAGGTAGCCAGCTAGAGGAAAGCTGCCCCTAACAGAAGAATCAGGTAAATGTGACCACTGGAGACCCAGGCTTGTTATTTCAAGAGCTTCTGACCTTACAAGAGAATTCAGGAACCTCTAATTTTAGATGAACATTCCTAACATTTAAATATCACCAACTTATCCATTCGACAATCTGTAGACTCTTCAGATCACCAAATTTCTGCCTCTGAATTTACCCAAAAAGCATTAACAAATGTGTTGTTGTTATTGTGTTTTTGTCAGCTACCAGCTTTTGTCTTCTGCCCTATAATAAAACTGCTCATGCTGTAGCCTTTATCACATCAAAGCCAAGGAAGAAGACTAATGATGATGATGATGATGATGATGATGATGATGATGATGATGATAAATAACGAAAGAAAGAGCCACTGTTCTCAGATTCTCAGAAAAACCACAAGCTATACCAGCTATTTTTAAGCCCCAAGGATCCCAGGCACCTATGGTGACAGCCAGTAATGTCATAATTGCAACAATGCCTATAATGTAAAGTTAGTTGGAAGGAAGGATCTATAAACTGACATGTGGTGATTGGTGTCATGCTTCAAAGCAGATTTTTGAAGATGAATAATTTTTTTTAATATGGCACAACACTTTCAAAATATAGACTGCTGATGCCTTCTGCCAAGGGCTTTTTTTTTTTAACCTATTACCAGCTATTTTTAATGTGTCAAGGAAGACTACCCCACTGGTCATGGAAATAGAAACTATTTCATGAAATTTTCTTTGCCCTGATCACTATCAAATAATTACAGGAAATTACTTCCCACTGGTGTCTGAAAAGCTTTTTTGGGGTCTCTCTGCCCATTTAAACTAGTTTTGTGTGTCGCTGAATTCTGGTGAGGTAATGGATGTGTTTTAATTACATTCAGATTGCCAGGCTTTGTATATTAGGTGCACATTTTTACGCTGAAAGGAAAAGCAATCAGCAATTTTTAATAAGGAAAATCTTTAGCTCTGACTTTGCTGTCACTGCATATCTTACCAAAGTGGTTTGGAGATTGCGTGGTTGACACTTCAAATAGGTAAGGGCCCATCAGAGGGTAAATTTATTTCCTGATTTCTCCATGGAAATGGGTTTTCTGGTGGGAGAAGAAATTCTGTGAATGGAGCATGATGGGATTAAATTTTAAGCAGGATCATGATAGCCAGCATGGCACTTGAGTACTTTCACATCTCAGCAGAATCCAGAAGAGCTGCTGTGCAGCCTAGATCTCCTTCCAAAAAAAGAAAGCCCAGCAAGAAAGTAGGAGTTAGGAGCCCACTGTAATCCCAGAAGCATAAGAGCCTGGAAGGTATAGAGGCTACTGAATATTACAAAACCAGTGCTCTTGCCATGGGACCCCTGGCTTGTGGGGGGGAAAGTAGATGCAATGTCTTTAATAATCAAGAGAGGTGCACTGGGTGGCTCAGGCAGTTAAGCATGTGACTTTGGCTCAGGTCTTGATCTCACTCACAATTCTTATCTGTGCTGACAGGTCTGAGCCTGGAGCCTGCTTTGGATTCTGTGTCTCCCTCTCTCTCTGCCCCTCCCCTGCGTATGCTCTGTCTCTCTCCCTCAAATATAAATGTTTAAAAAATTTGAAATTTAAGAGAGTCCTTCCCGGAAAAAATAAAAAAGTGGCAAGGAACAAAAGTACATGAAGGGGAGCTTGAGGGCCCCAGTTTCCTCTGGTTGGTGAGAAAGGAAATATCTTCCTACTCGTCAAAGAACTGGTAAGAGGCAGAAATACTCTTTCATGGCTTCCAGGTGTCAATTTGTGAACACTTTTTAAGCAGACTATCAATATTTGTAGACGTGCAAGGGAGAACAGGAGGCGAGAGGAGAGCAGAGAAGTGGAGGGGAGGCTACGGGAGATGAGGATGGGAGGGAAGGGGAGAGGAGGAGGGCAGAGGAGAGCTGAGGTTTGTATACCCTGGGACATGAATGCAAAGCACTGTCTTTGCAAAACCTTTCTAAGCCATTTTTAATAGGAACTTCCTCTTTCTGTCATAACCCCTTTTAGCTTTAAGGAAAGGATATGCTGGCCAGGGTAAAAATGCTAGCTACAGCTAGTAGACTGGATTTAGGATCTTCATTCTAACAGAGGAAGAAGAGTGGGACAGAGAGAATTCCCAGGGCTGTTGGAACTAGAAGGGCAGTAGGAAACAGGGTGGCTTGGAGACTGTCTGGTCATCCAAGGAAACATCATGGCCCAACATGCATTGTGTCCATTAATGATAATGCTGAATTCTAAGCTCCACTAGTTAATACAGTAAGGATATTACTAAACAATCTGGCTCTATCATGACTGGCTCCAGAGCTTAAGAGAGATTGAATCTTAGTAGGGTGGAGATAATGGAGGGACATTTAATATAAATGCTGAAAAGAGCAGATCCCAACAGACTCATGGAAATACTTGTAGAATGAGAATTATAGAAGAGGAAGCAATTAATATGAAGTGTCTGGTCTAGCTCTTTTCTCCAAGAAAATTTCTCTCCCAGCCAGGTCCAGTGAATCATATTTGCCTAAACACAGATGCAGAACTTAACATGTCTTTACTCCCTTAAGTTTTAGGAGAGAAGAAAAGCTTGAAGTAGATTTTTCTTCTGTTCTAACATAAACACTTAACTAGATAAATTTCTTATAAAAATACTTTAAGTGTGGGGTGCCTCGGTGGCTCAGTCGGGTGAGGTTCCAACTTCAGTTCAGGTCATGATCTCACAGCTTGTGGGTTCAAGCCCCACATCAGGCTCTGTGCTGACAGCTCAGAGCCTGGAGTCTGCTTTGGATTCTATGTCTCCCCCTCTCTCCGCCCCTCCAATGCTCATGCTCTGTCCCTCTCTGTTTCTCAATAATAAACAAGTGTTAAAAAATATTTTAAAAATACTTTAAATGTATCTCACAAATTTTCATATAATGTGTTTTCATTATCATTCCATTTAAAATATTTTCTCATTTCCATTGTGTTTTTTTTTCCTTTGGATCCATGAATTATTTAGAGGTATGATGCTCAATATTCAAATATCGAGGGCATTGCAACATACCTTATTGTTACTCACTGCTGGTTTAATTTTCTTCTTGTCAGAGATTGTATTCTACAAGATTTCAGTCATCTGTATTTTGTGATGTAATTTACAGTGCATTTTTAAAATTTATTTATTTTTTAATGTTATTTATTTCTGAGAGAGACAACGTGAGCAGGGGAGGGTCAGAGAGAGAGGGAGACAGAATCCGAAGAGAGGGAGACTCCAGGCTCTGAACTAGCCATCAGCACAGAGCCCGACACGGGGCTTGAACCCACGAACTGTAAGATCATGATCTGAGCCAAAGCCAGACGTCCAACCGACTGAGCCACCCAGGCGTCCCTACAATGCAGTTTTGATGACTATTCCATGTATAGTTGGAAAGACATTATTCTGCATTTGTTGCCTATGTGAATGTAAGTGCAATCACGTAAGATCAAGGTGAATTTCAATGCTGTTCCTAAGACTTTTACATCCATATTGGTCTTTCTGTTTAGCTTTCTTCCCATTACTCATCCAGGGTGTGAAAATCTTCAGCTTTTATTTGTGGATGTGTCTTTTCCTTCCTTTAAGATCTGTCAATATCTGTTTCATCCATTTTGAAGCTATGTTATTAAATGCATGTACAATTGTGATCATTAACTCTTTCTTTTGAATTAAACATTTTTCATAATTACATTTTATCATGATCTCTTTTTTTTATCATGATCTCTTCTAATACTCTGTCTTGAAATCAATTTTATCTGATAATATAGCCTCTAGAGCTGTACTGTGCTATTTGCATGACACAGCTCTTACATCATAATTTGGCTTTACACTACCTGTATCTTTATATTCAAAGTCCATCTTCTGGCATTAATATATTTCATATCTTGTTTTCTAATACAATATTTAGTCCATTTGCATTTTAAAAAATGACTGGCATTAACTGATTTAAGCATTTTCTGTTTTCATCCATCTCACCTGTTTGCTGTTCTTTCTGCTCTTCATATTTTGGATTATTTAACTATTTTATTAAAATTCTCACTTTAATTTATCCATAATTTTGGTTACTTCTTTCTGTGTGTGTTTCCAGCTATTCTAGAGATTTCAGTATGCATCCTTGATTTATCTCAGTCTGCAAAGAATTCATACTGTACCACATCAGGTAAAATGTAGCAATTTATTTCCACTAAGCCTTTTTACCTCATACATTGTGCTCTAGTTGTTACATACATCACACACTGTTGCAATCTTTACTTTTAAAAGGTACTTAGTTTGTATAGAAATTAAAAAGGGAATCATACACCCCACTACTTGTCCCATTTATTTAGTTAACACCTTTACTATATATTACAGCCACTGAAATATATACTAAATGGAAGGAGGGACACTGCTTCCCTTGTACCCCCAAATTCTTAGCATAATACCTGGACTGAGTTGACATTCAATACCTACTTGCTGAATAACATGTATAAATCACAGGCAACAGTTGCAAAGGCGCAATGACATGAATGAGCAGAAGTCCTCTGCAAAAGCATGGGTCCCACCTTCTAGAGGTATATTCACTTCTAAGGTGTGTCCCACTAACAATATGCTGAGTCATGACACAACATCAGGTCCCATAGCAGTCCACTTGTAGAGAGAGGCATCAGAAAGCATCTGACTAAGGCATCTGCTTCATGGTAGGTTTAATGCTTTCCCCAGAAGGTACTTCCCCAGAAATCCCTCCTCACTGTCATTGACCTGTCAGCACTTTGCCTGCACAGCTGAATTTCAGAAGAGTGGCAGTTAAGCAAGCAGTTGACTGCAATACTCTAGCCTGCAATATTCCTGGTTTACTGTGTCAGAAAATAAAATAAGTAACTCAGAAAAGTAAGGGCATGCAGAAGCTGAGTATCTGTAACAAATAAATGTGATTCTTTTAAAAGCACGCAAAGAAAACTGATTAGGTGGTGCCAGACAGGACCTTAAAAATCCTAATGCACTATGCCTTCTCTTGTTTGGGTCTTCACTAGCTTGTAAAATTACATCTTGAACAGACTCGCGCTTTCTTCCGACCGTTTGCATCTTTTTGTATCCACTTGTTCCCAGGAGACCATTTGGTGCAAACTGTCCATCTGCCTTTGTTTTCTTGGATTTTAACACCATTCATCTTGGATCACTTATGATTGTATTTCTGCCAAGGTGAAGATTATTTATAAGCCCATTGCTTACATGAACGGTTCTTCAGTGAATCGTCATGTTCTCTAACAAGAGGAATACCTTGCCTACATTCAACCCAGGAGCTGGATTTTCTTCCTGCAAGCAGACATCTGCAGGAACATGGAAAATTAAGTGGCAAGAGACAGCCAGAGGGAATTTGCAAATGATATATGTCCCACTGAAAGCTGACCTGATCTGAAATGCATGACAATCAACTTGGCAGACTGGAAAGGCATGACTACTATTAAGACTTCAGGTCAATATTTATGCATTAATTGTTTACTATACAGTCAGAGAGCAAGTACAAATGGAATATGAGTATCATTTTGTTATCCATAAACACTGGCAAAAATCAAGAATCCTGAAATACTCCCCACTGTCAGGAAGGTTACTTTATCACTGTGGAGATAAAAGATATATGTATGGAAGACTGGAAAAAGGGAAACAGTACTTGATTAAGTAATAGTATGTGAACTTTGGACACCATACATAAATTGTGAGTGGATACCAGGGCTATTTTGCTTTTTGATCCTAATGCCCCCAACATGCTACAGGTATTAGCAATAATGTACAGAAGGTTGGAGATCTTCTTAATATGGACAAATGCAAAAATGAATAGGTTTGGAGTAATACCACTCACTTTGGCATTCTGGCCCCCCTGTGTTAGCTGGGTAACTTCACATATGTTCATCATAAAGGAATATTTCATCGTCTCTAAAATAGGGGCAATACTATTATTGTTTTCATAAATATTTATACCACAAGATTGCGAGATTGGAAAGATGTGATAATTACAAGGCACTTAGATAAAATGTACTTAGTAACTTCAGAGTTGTTATTAGCTATTATTATTAAGAATATCATAGCCTGAAAGATATGTCATCGTACATCAGAATTAGGTTTGGCTTCACTATCAATCTCTGGAGATAAAGGTTGAAAGCCAAGAAGTGTTTCAACAACTTGCCCAAGGTCACAGAGCTAGGAAGTGGCAAAGTTAGATGCAAGCCTGGGACAGTCTAACATGGAAGATGTCTGTAAATCAACAAAATTTTGGAAGTACAAAGTTGGTCGATCCTCTGATTTTGTGACAGTCATGTTTCCTAGACAGTGGCCTGACTCTATTGTTGAGCGGGAAACAGAACTCTAATGAAATTGTTTCTCTGCTTTCATTTCTGAAGAGGAAGAGCACCAAACATTCTGGCCTGAACTTAACGTTTTATTATTTAATTTTAATTTTATTTTATTTTATGTTTTGTCTCTGGATAAGGTACTCTTTATTTTCAGACCAATTGTATTACATGATGCCCCCAAACTGTCACTATTTTCAGATGACATGATACTATGTATAGAAAACTCAACAGACTTTACCAGCTGGTAAATGAATTCAGTACATATGCAGGATATATAACCAATTATACAAGTATCTTTTGTGTTTCTCATACACTAATAACAAATTGTTAGGGAAATTAAGAAAATAATAATACTTAAAATTCCACCAAAAGGCATGAAATTCCTGTGAATACATTTAATCAAGGAGGTGAAAGAACTATATTCTGAAAACTGGAAGACAATGATAAAACAAGTCGAAAACAACACAAAGAAATGGAAAGATACAAAGTGCTTATGGACTGAAATAATTATTATTGTTAAAACTTCCACGTTATCCTAGGGAATTCAAAGATTTAATATAAAGCCTAGCAAAATATCGACAGAATTTTCTACAGAACTAGAACTAATGGTCCTAAAATTTATATGGGACCACAAAGGCCTCTGTTGCCAAAGGAATCTTGAGATATAAGATCAAAGATGGAGGCCTTACAGTCTCAGATTTCAAACAATACTAAAAAATGACAGTAATTAAAATAGTATGTTACTGCCATAAAAATAGAAATATAGATCAGTAGGAAAGAATAGAGAGCTCAGACATAAACCTATGTGTATATACTTGATTAATTTATGACAAAGGAGGCAAGGATATGCAGTGGGGAAGAGACTGTCTCTTTGTTAAACAGTGATGGGAAAACTAGATCATTCCCTGCAAAGGAATGAGACTGGATCACTCTCTTCTACCATACAAAAAGATAACCTCAAAATGGATTAAAAACCTAAATGGAAGACTGAAACCATAAGGCTCCTAAAAGACAACATAGCCAGTAAACTCTTGGACTTCAATATTAACAATAGTTTTTTGGATTTATCTTTACAGGCAAAGGAAATAACAGCAAAAATAAACAATCAAGACTACATCCAACTAAAAACCTTTCATATGGCCAAGAAAACCACCAACAAAATGAAAAGGTAACATCTGAACGGGATATGTACAAATGATATATTAAATAAGGTGTTAATATCCAAAATATATAAAGAATCCACACAACACCAAAACAAATATACCAACAAGTTGATTTAAAGAAGAGCCAAGTACTTGAATAGACATTTTTCCACAGGAAACATATAGATGGCAAGAAACAACATGAGAAGATGTTCAACATCACTCATCCTCAGGGAAATGCAAATGAACACCACGATGAGTTAGCACCTCACACCTGTCAAAATGGCTAGTGTCCAAAAGATAAGAAACACTTTGTATTATCAAGGATACAGAGTACAAGGAACCCTCATGTAGTATTGTGGGAAAACAAACTGGTGCAGCCCCTACAGAAAACTGTATGGAATTTCCTCAGAAAATTAAAAATGGAAATACAATATGATCTAGCAATTATACTTCTTAGCATTTACCACAAAAAAATCCCCAAAATACTAATCTTAAAGGATATATGCACCCCTAGGTTTACTTCAACATTATTTACAACCACCAAGATATGGAAGAAACCCAGTGTTCACAGATAGATGAATATGTTTCTCTCAGCCATGAAGAAGAGTGAGATCTTGACATTTGTGGCATGGATGAAGCTAGAGATTATTAGGGTAAGTGAAATAAGTCAATCATAGAAACACAAATATCATATGATTTCACTTATATGCATAGTCTAAAAGACAAAAATAAACAAGCAACAAAAACAGAAACAGATTCATAAATACAGAGAACATACCAGTGGTTGCCAGAGGGGACAGGAGTAGGCGATAGGCAAAATGGGTAAAGGAATTAAGAAATATAAACATCCAGTTATAAGATACATAAATCATAGGGATGAAAAGGACAGGACAGGGAATAGACTTATTGTGGTGGCATTCATAAGGTATATAAATGTCAAGTTACCATGTTGTACACCTTAAATTAATATAATATTACATGCCAACAATACTTAATTTAAAAAATGGAAGGTTCACAAGAGGGTAACATAATTATCAGAGGACTTTCTTAACACCAACGTGTTCTGAAAATGTATTTGTCCCTTTTCTTTAAAAAATACCTACACTTTACCTCTTGAAAAATGATTACATGTATAATTAACATAACTGCAAAGGTAGTATATCATTGTTTCAACAATTAACACAAAGCTCAATAAAAATAATGAACATTCTACACACATATACAAACACAAACAACTTTAAAAACAACTTTAAGTGGGGGCTCCCAGGTGGCTCAATCCTTTCAGTGTCCAACTTCACTTCAGTTCCCATCATGACCTTGTGGTGAGTTGGAACTCTCCACTGGGCTCTGTGCTGACAGCTCAGAGCCTGGAGCCTGTTTCAGGTTGTGTCTCTTTCTCTCTCTGTCCCTCCTCTGCTTGCTCTCTGTCTCTCTATTTCTCTCAAAAGTAAATAAACGTTAAAAATATTTAAATATATAAAACCAACTCTAAGTTCCATTTAAAAATATTTGTATTGCAAATATCAGAATAATTCTTCTTTGTAACTGTATAATATACCATAATATGAGTATACTATATTTTGCTTCCCCATGATGAACTTTGAATTTATTTTGTCTATCTAAAACAATTATTATAATTAATATCTTTGTAAACATGCCATTGAGTACTTAGAATGTCAAAAATGGAGGGCACCTGGGTGCTTCAGTCAGTTAAGCATCCGACTCTTGGTTTCAGCTCAGATCATGATCTCGTGGTTCCTCCATGTCAGGTTCTGTACTGACAGTGCAGTGCTGAATGTGATTGGAATTCTCTCTCTTCCTATCTCTCTGCCCTCCTCCACCTGTGATCACTCTCTATCTCTCTCAAAATAAAGAAATTCATTTAAAAATAATTGGGGGGCCGGGGTGGCTGAGTGGGTTAAGTGACTGACTTCAGTTCAGGTCACAATCTCACAGCTTGTGAGTTCGAGCTCTGCATTGGGCTCTGTGCTGACAGCTCAGAGCCTGGAGCCTGTTTCAGATTCTGTGTCTCTTTCTCTCTCTGCCCCTCTCTAGCTCACTCTCTGTCTCTCTCTCAAAAATAAATAAAGATTAAAAAATTAAAAAGAAAAGAAATAAAAAATAATTAAAATTTGCTAAGTTGGAGAATATGTACATTCAACTCAGGAATAAGACCAAATTTATTTTCCAAAACTCTCTAAAAATTCATATTCCCAATAGCAATTTATGAGCACGCATTTCTATAAGTATTTACAAGCAAGGGATTTAATGTTCTCCTTAACTTTTGCTTATTTGATGAATGAAAACTGATATCCAATTGTTGTACTTTGCATTTCCCTCATTGCTAGTGAGGCTGACCATCTGTTCGTGCATTTATTGGCCAACTGAATTTCCTCTATTATGAAATGCCCATTAGTATCTTTTATCCAGTTTTTTCAATGACCTGCTTATTTTTTTTTCTTTATTGATCTGTTGTAGCTCTTTTAAACTATACTAACCTTTGGCTTGAGTATATTGAAGGTATTTTTCCAGTTTTAACCTTCAATACTCAACCCTTTCATGTTGGCTATACTTAGTTACTTTAATTTTTATGCACAGAAATGGCTTCTAATGCCTCTGCTTTATTTGCATATTCTTACTTAGTGATCTCATTTGGTCTCTTGGCTCTAAATATCATCTGTACAGAAATATTTCCAAGAATGTGCCTCTAGACCTCACCTCTTTCTTGAGTTCCATACCATTAAGAATAAGTGTCCGCTACACATCTTTACTTGTGGATCAAGTACGCATGTGAAACTCCCCATGTCCAGAGCAGAATTCTACCATCTGTGCCACACACCCCTGCCAGTCCTGATCCTTCTTCATCTCACTAGACTGCAGGCACCTTCATACACTCACCCCTGCAAGCCAAAATCCTTAGGCATTATTCTGCTTTCCTCTCTGTGCTTAATACTGATTTCTTCAGCCCATTCTGTTAAACATGCTGCATCTTTATCTGCTTCTCTCAATACCTGTTGTGACTCTTTAGCTCAAAGAGCATCAGCTGTCACCTGAGTTAGGGTGATGCCCAACAAAACATCCCCTTCACCCAGTTTTGTCCCATACTATCCATTCTGAAAACATTAGAGTAGTAGAATATTTTTCTAACTAAAATCAGGACAATTTGTTCTGGTGTTAAAATTCTTTGATAGCTTGCCAGTGCACTTGATATCAAATTCAAACCCTTTATCAGAATGACTAGGGCCTAGATGATGTCATCCTTGACTATAACTCCTCCCTCTTCTTCTACAAACTCCCTTTCACTCACTGCCTTCCTGTTCATCAGATTGCATGGCTTTCAATTCCTTAACAGGCCACACTCACTGCATTTACCAAGACTTTAGGCTTACTCTTTGCTCTTTGTGGAATGCCTTTTCTAGAACTTTCTGTGGTGTGCCTCTTTATTATTTAGGTCTCAGATGTCACTCCCACAGAGAGGCTTCTCTGGTCATATTATCTAAAATAGCTTCCCATTCCCCGTTTTTAATGTAATATATTCCAAAATTGTTATTTTTTCAATAGGTACCACTAGCTAAAATTATTCTATTATTTGCTTGGCCTCCATCACTAGGATGTGCATGCAGTGAAAACCTGGGACTGTTTGCTTTATATATTAGAGAATCATGAGCATCCTGTATAGGCCGGGTCACAGAGTAGGTGTTCCATTAATCTTTTTCTGGATGGATGAATGTGCATATTATCTTTTTATATGTTCTGAATGTTCTATCTTTTAATAAGGATTCCTCAATACATGTGTTTTATTGTTATTTATATTTATTTTACATTTCTATCCTATCCATCCACAATTCATTTTTACAAACGGGACAAGGTGTAAGGCTGAATTTTTCCATATAGATAATCAATACACCAGCACTGTCATTATATAAATCAGTTTAATGACATCTGCGCCATATATAAATACACATGCATTTGGAACTACTTCAATTTCTATTCTATTGATTTATTTTTCCCTTCTGTGCAAAATTCTGTTTTATTCTAGTATAGCTAGTTGAAGGATACTTTATTATGTAGTATGGGGACATTTTCTTCACTCATCATTCTCATGACTTAAATTTATTATCATTTAAAAATAATTTTTGTAAACTTTTTAAACTAGACATATTATCAATAATTATCGAAAATTGTGGGCATCCATTAAACAATCATGACTTTACTGTTTTTTAATGCAGTGTGTTTTAAAATATCCCAATTTGAGGGGTGCCTGGGTGACTTAGTTGGTTAAGCACGCAACTCTTGGTTTTGGATCACGTCGTGATCTCCTGGTTTATGAGTTTGAGCTGCATGTCGGGCTCTAGACTTACAGTGTGGAACCTACTTAGAATTCTCACTCTCACTTGCTCTCTGCCCCTCCCCTGCTGCCACACCCACATATGGGCTCTCTTTCTTTCTCTCTCTCTTTCTCAAAACAAATAAATAAAGTTCAGAAAAAAATCCTATTTTGATGAAATCCTAGGAAGCGGACATCAGAAGCATGTCTACTTTATGGTCTCCTGGCTGATAATACATTTTCTTATTAATTCTTTTGAAACAAATTATTTGAAACAAAGTTTCACCTGACAGGTGGTTTTTCCCTCATATAAAAAGACGAGTAAGAAATTTACAAATTTGTTAAGGGATATTACAGATTAGAAAAGCAATAATACTATTAAAAACAAGTCAGAATTATTTGACTTGGGAAATTTACCTCATTAGATTAGGGGCACACATTTTGAAACAAGAAGTAAAATAGACCATGGGTGATGGCTTTGAAGCGTATTTTTTCCAATGAAAGTTTCTTTTCTGGTGGGAAACATTTGCCTTATTAGTTTTGTAACATTTCATACATGTTGTTTCTAAAGACAACATTTATGGGGCGTCAGGGTGGCTCAGTTGGTTAAATGTTGGACTTTAGTTCAAGTCATGATCTCAGGGCTTGTGAGTTTGAGTATGGTGTTGGGCTTGGTGTTGACAGCCTGGAGCCTGGAGCCTGCTTTGGATTTTATGTCTTCCTCTCTCTGCCCCTCCCTCCTTCCCTCCCTCCCTCCCTTCCTCTCTCTCTCTCTCAAAAATAAATAGATATTAAAAAGAAATAAAAATATTTCTTTGTGTCTTCTTCAATTTTCTTCATAAGTTTTCTATAGTTTTCATCGTACAGATCTCTTGTATCCTTGGTTAGGTTTATTTCTAGGTATTTCATTGTTTTTTGTGCAGTTGTGAACAATCGTCAGTTTCTCGATTTCTCTTTCTGTTGCTTCATTGTTGGTGTATAAAAATGCAAACGATTTCTGTACATTGATTTTGTGTCCTGCAACTTGGCTGAATTCTTGGATCAGTTCTAGTAGGCTTCTGGTGGAGTCTGTCGGGTTTTCTATGTAGAGTATCATGTCATCTGCGAAGAGTGAAAGTTTGACTTCCTCTTTGCCAATTCTGATGCCTTTGATTTCCTTTAGTTGTCTGATGGCTGATGCTAGGACTTCCAGCACTATGTTAAACAACAGTGGTGAGAGTGGACATCCCTGTCGTGTTCCTGATCTCAGGGGGAAAGCTCTCAGTTTTT
>NW_024082520.1:90837-95852 GCF_003009895.1 Hyaena hyaena
ACTCCCTTATGACCCAGCAATAGCACTGCTAGGAATTTACTCAAGGGATACAGAAATGCTGATGCATAGGAGCACATGGACCCCAATGTTCATAGCAGCACTCTCAACAATAGCCAAAACATGGAAAGAGCCTAAGTGTCCATCAACAGAAATGGATCAAGAAGATGTGGTTTATCTATACAATGGAATACTACACGGCAATGAGAAAGAATGAAATCTGGCCATGTGTAGCAACATGGATGGACCTTGAGGGTGTTATGCTTAACGAAGTAAGTAGGCAGAGAAGGACAAACATCATTATGTTTGCACATATAGGAGGATTAGGAGGAACTTAACGGAGGACCATGGGGGAGAAGAAGGGGGGAAATGGTGGGGGAAAGGGAGTGAGGCAAAGCATGAGAAACTCTTGAATGCTGAGAACAAACTGAGGACTGATGGGTGTTTGGGGGTAGGGGGGAGATGGTCATGGAGGAGGGCACTTGTTGGGATGAGCACTGAGTGTTATATGAAAACCAACTTGACAATAAACTATTTGTTAAAAAAAAAAAGAATCTAAATAAAAAAAGAAATAAAAATAAAGACAACACATATGAAACTAAGAAATAACTTTGAACTGAACTGTGTAGATGATGACCATTGTCCATCCATGGGTTGCCATATTATAGCTGTTCACTCCAAGTGTGGTGCTAGCAGAATGGTACAGAAAACAGGCCATGAGGGCTATCCGTGCTAATGTAATATGCTGGGTTCTAGGTTCTATCAATAAAACATATTCATTCCATAAGCCAATCTCCATGAATCCTTCAAGAAACATATATGGCAGAGAAAACAGACCTGGGATGACTCTGACTGACGGTACCCGGAGTCAGGTCTATCTTGCTCCAGGCCACTTGCTGAAAGGATCCTGTTGTAGAGCAAGGGAATGAGACACTCTCAGGTTACTTTAGTTAACAAAATAAGGGGGTGGGGGTTGAGGAGAGACTACAGATTTTATGGGAGAAGGGAAGTCTGCTGGGAGTATAAACAGTCTTGCTGGCAGGCCTCACAAAGTACAGAACAGATAAGAGTAAGCTTTCCAACTTGAGCTTTTCTACCTAATCCTCAAGAGAGACACCGGACACTTCATTACTTAGTGTTTAATGCATATGGTTATCCTGCCATTCTCTTTCTTTTGTGGCTGTCAAACCTCCCAAGTGACTCCACATTCTCACTTTCCCGTGCATTTATAATACCTTCTTTCTCATAGCTCATGTGTATTGCAGTCTCTCTCTGTGTCTCAGCTTCCGGGCTATTTCACTAAATCCCGATACCTTGTCTGTTTCACATTGAACGTCCCTAAGAAGGATAAGGGCTGATAAGTTCAGCTGGTCACCGCCGGGTGTAAAGAGTTACACAAGTTTCGCAGAGCTCTTGTTCTGAGCCATGTGACGATTCACTGGTCTAGCCTGGTCAGATCCCCATTCCTGAACCCATGCATTTCAGTAGCGGGGGATGACAGAATGGAGCACTGGGTCCCACTTATAAAGGAACCTCCAGAAGAAGGCCGAGGCGGGAAGCGCCTTCCAAGCATCCCCAAGTTCTTGTTAATGTAACAGATACATTAACGAATGCTGGAGTTTTGGGTTCTAAGTTGTTTCTCAACTCATTAAAAAGATAGCCAAAGGCGTGTCAGTATTCTCTGATGCCTCTTTCACGATGTCTTGGTTCAATTTTCCATTTCTCCATGTCTTGTTTTGAATTTTTGCAAAAGATCCCCTGTCTATATGATGGGAGTGTAGGCTGCGGGGACTTTATAATTTAGAATTAAAATAAGTTATTCAGTGATGAGTACGTAAGTAAAAGTTGCAGTGAACAGGTTCCTAGTGTGCTGAGGAAATGACTGTTTCTAATTTTTCGTGTCTGTGAAGGGATAGATTCTTCAGGGAAGCAGCAAAGTTAAGGTATCCACCTTGCCTCAGACTGCATGCTTTTGTTTGTGTGATTGGTGTCCTCTTTAAGCTTGGAAGGAGATCATTTCTCCCTCCTTCTATTTTTCACCACCGCCGGAAAGAATACTTTGTATGGTAGATCCTTAGGGAACATTTTCAAAAGGATGAAGAGACTCGAGGAACATAATGAGCTCAAAAAGCAAACTGTCATCACGAAATCCTGTTTGAGAGCAGAGTCCAACCACTGGAAATTATTTGTGAAGTGAACTGGATGCCCCTAAAATAGTGTTGTATAGAAACACACGCTAACTTTCACTTTTCCTCTGAATATATACCAAAGTCCAAAACACATTTGTCTTTACTGGATACTGTAGCATAAAAGCATGCTGCTATAAACACTTTAAAGCTGTTATCACTCACATTCCAAAGAAAGAAATTTGTTTATCAGTCCATATCATGATGATCAATAATATCGCTAATAGGAAAAACTAACTCTCACCCATTTTTGGCCTTCAGAGCTAAGCAGAATTCTAATTTCTTTAGGCTGATTCTATTTTGTGTTCTTTCCTTTATGTTAAAAAAAAAGCCATATGACTAAAAAGGACGATTTATGAAACACAGTGATGTAATGCTGTACAGAATATACTTCAAAACTGTGACTCGTGAAATCAGCAATTGGGCAGTGAACATTTGATACGAAATTCTTTGGGGACTTACATTATTCTTTTTTTTTTTTTTTGATGCATTTTATCTTGGGTTTTAATCAAGTCAAGCATGGTTTTATTCATCTAGCCTTAACTTGGTTTAAAATCCTAGGTGATTCTTGGGGCACATGGGTGGCTCAGTGAGTTAAGCGTACCACTTCAGCTCAGGTCATAAATTCACCGTCTGTGAGTTTGAGCCCCACATCGGACTCTGTGCCGACAGCTCAGAGCCTGGAGCCTGCTTCAGATTCTGTGTCTCCCTCTTTCTCTGCCCCTCCCCCTCTCATGCTCTGTCTCTGTCTCAAAAATCAATAAACATTATAAATGAAAAATTTTTTTAAAAATTAAAAAATAAAAGCCCCAGGTGATTCTTCAATCCTTCCTTTCCTTCTTGCCTGCCAAGGCCAGCTATAATGCAAAGAAAAGTTAAGAAAATAAAGCTTGATATCATAGACAACTTTGTATTATTTCATTGGCTAATTATTGGGGAAAGTTGAATGCTCAGACCCTGTGTTTCCAGGTTTTCTGACCATGTAGCAATCCCTTTGGTTTCCAACTCGTCTTTCCTCTTTTTGTAATATTACTTTTTGAAATTATCTATGTCATAAATAAATGCAATCTCATTATAAAAGATTCAAACAATGCTTGCTTAAAGAGAGCATTTCTTCTTAGCTAAATATTTTTTAAAAAACTGTTTTGTGTTAGGAAATAATAGGCTCTCTAGTTTAATTTCTAAAACAAGGCAAGAAACTTCCTCCACATTTCATATTAACATCATCTGGGACTTTTATTTCATTTTTTTGTTTTTGTTTTTGCTTTTTATTGGGAATAAAACTGAACTATTGCTTGTCTTTTTTTTTTTTTTTTTTTTTGTCTTTCCATAAGAATGTTGCTTTGGTTAGGGGCTCCTGGGTGGCTTAGTCGGTTAAGCGTCCGACTTTCGCTTAGGTCGTGATCTTGCGGTTCGTGGGTTCGAGCCCCGCGTCGGGCTCTGTGCTGTGTGCTGACTGCCAGCTCAGAGCCTGGAGCCTGTTTCAGATTCTGTGTCTCCCTCTCTTTCTGACCCTCCCCTGCTCACGCTGTCTCTCTCTCTCTCTCTCTCTCCTAGAAATAAATAAAAAACATTAAAAAAAAAAGAATGTTACTTTGGTTGAATATATTCATTCAGGTTCAGAGCATTTTCCATCAGAACTTTGAAGATGATGTTCCACTTTTTTTTTTTTTTTAATAGAAATTGAGTTTGTCAGGGCACCTGGGTGGCTCAGTTGGTTAAGTACCCGACTTCGGCTCACATCATGATCTCATGGTTCATGGGTTCTAGCCCTGCATTGGGCTCTGTGCTGACAGCTCAGAGCCTGGAGCCTGCTTTGGATTCTGTGTCTCCCTCTCTCTCTCTGACACTCTCCTGCTCATGCTATCTCTCTCTCTCTCTCTCTCAGAAATAAATAAAACATTTTTTAAAATTAAAAAAAAAGAAAGTGAGTTTGTTACTAAGAAATCTGATGCTAATATGATGTTTCTTTCTTTTGGGAAAAACTGTGTTGGAATTTTAATAGCTCATTCATTAGATTTTCCCCTCCAGAGATATTTAAGATTTTCTCCTTATCTTTAGGTTTCTGAAATTTCGTGATGGTGTGTTCAGCCCCAGGGTTTTTACAATCATCCTATATGGCTTTCGGTGAGTGTCTCAGTGTGTAGCCTTCAATTTTTCTTCAACTTTGAGAGCTTGTTTCCTATTATTTCTTTCTATAACTATTCCTCTCTCTCCCCCCCCCCCCATTCTCTATTTTCACCAAGAAATCCTGTTAGGTTGATAAATAAAATTCTAGGTTGATATTATTATTTAAATTTTTAATGTTTTATTTATTTCTGAGAGAGAGAGAGAGACAGCATGAGCAGGGGAGGGTCAGAGAGAGGGGGAGACTCAGAATGTGAATCAGGCTCCAGGCTGTGAGCTGTCAGCACAGAGCCCGATGCAGGGCTGGAACCCACAATCTGTGAGATCATGACCTGAGCTGAAGTTGGACTCTCAACCAACTGAGCCACACAGGCAGGAGCCCCTGATGTTATTATTCTTAACTTTTCTCATACTTTTCATCTTTGTTTTTTGCACTAAATTCTGAGCTAATTCTTCAGTTGTCTATTATGTACACATTTAAGTACTCTACAGAGACTATAGTCAGAGAAGGCTACGTTCAAACATCTGTTTTCACTGACTTAGAAACACCCCGCCTGCCTTTTTTCTTTCTTTCCTTCCTTCCTCCCTCCTTCCCTCTTTCTCTTCTCTTCTCTTCTCTTCCCTTCTCTTCCCTTCTCTTCCCTTCTCTTCTCTTCTCTTCCCTTCTCTTCCCTTCTCTTCTCTTCTCTTCTCTTCTCTTCTCTT
>NW_024082520.1:96068-162201 GCF_003009895.1 Hyaena hyaena
CCCTCCCTCCCTCCTTCCCCTCCTTCCTTCCTTCCTTCCTTCCTTCCTTCCTTCCTTCCTTCCTTCCTTCCTTCCTTCCATTCATTTCTTTAATACACATGATTCCTCTATCTCCAGGGTTCTAGACATACTCTCAGTCCTGTGACTGATATAGATGGAAACAAGACAAAGCCTCTTCCCTCTAGGCATATTATGGGTTCTAAGAAATTAAAAACAAAAATGCAAGTGTCACTGATGGAGAAAATTAGAAAAAGGGAATGTAATAGGATATGGTGAAAGATACCATAAGGCATGAGAACATGAAGGTCTTGAATGCCACAGAAAATAATTCAGATGTTATTTGCAGTACAATAGGAAACAAGGCCAAGTTTTAAGAAGGGTAGTAAAGTAGTCTGATGTATTATTTTAAAGATTATTCTGACTGAAATACAGATTGAGGGAAGCAAGGGAGGAAGTAGGAGACTACTGTAGGAAGGCATAGTAACCAGAATGCATTTTGGACTTTGTGGTGACAGCATGGATGAAGAGAAATGGACAGATGGGAAATATATTTAGGAGATACACATGCCATGACTTGCTAGTAGACTGAATATGGAACACAGGAGAGAATGTGGAATGAAGGCTGATTCTTGAGATTTTAGCTTGCATAACTGGAGCTCCAAGGAAGTTTCTGGTAAAATATATCATTTTCAAAGTAATTTTTACCATTTAAAGAGCTTTTTACAAGCACATGAAAGGATAAAAAATGAGAAAGCAGAGAAAGGTAAGAGTAGTCAAGACTGTAGACCCAGGGCAGTGTCAAAAATATCAATGCTTAAAAATATTTGAGAACCAATGATAACCAATGTATCTGAAATGAGAACCTTTGTAAATGAATAGATCAATCTAATTATTTTTTAAGGTAAATTCCATGGACTAAACCCCACCTCCCAATAAGTTCAATTCATCACAAATGGAACTGTCTCACTTATAAATTGTTCCTTTGATCTTCTAATAATAAACCTTTGCAAGTAAATATGGTTTCCAAAAATGAATTTCCCAGTTCTGATTCATCCTTGGATTATTATTCTGAGAGCACTTTATTTTTATTATGTTCTAGGAGGTCAGCTTCTAATGTATAGGGAAATAATGAGGGATAGAGTGCAATTTTTGACTATTGGTCTTCTAGATCCACTGGTCTCCTGAATTCTGATGCTATAAGAATCAAGGGGCTGGGTGCAGAGACATGTGAGCATATAAGAGCCTAACAGACCAGTGGAATCTTTGCTAACATGGCTAAATCTCTTTTTAGATACTTTTTTTGTACTTCTGTCTTTCTCGAGCCCTCAAAATAATAGCCTGCTTTTCGGAAGATGGGCCACTTACATTCCTCTAAATTCTATTCATCAAAAAAAAAAAAAAAAAAATCTTTGGATTTTGAATCTTTTGAATTTGAATCATTTTTGGTAAATAATGTCTTCTCCCATAAATCAGGCATGTTTTCCTTAACAGTTTCTATGCTATTGGACTCATAGCTTAAAAGTGTGCCTTCAAGGCACGGACACTCAGATAAAATGAAGCATCTGGATAATTCACCTTGGGAAACAATTTAGTATTATAATTGGTCCCTGAAATATATTTTTATTATTTAAATGATCATTAAGAAACTAAAACATGCAAGATAATGTATTAAATCCTGGGGACAATGTAGTATCCAAAAAATCTGTAACAGTCTTACCTCCTTCTAGGTGCTCAGTAAACATTTGTAGTGTAAATACATGAACAAAAGAATAAATATCCTGGTCTCTCTCCAACCCGAAATGAATTGAAACTCTTTTACTTGAAGTAGCAGAATTGTTATTTGGAAAACAAAAACGAAAACCTCCATTCTTACCTGGACATCATCTCTCTGCTTAACAGATTGCCTTTCATTTTAGAAACACACAACATGCACCAGAAAAGAGATCCTGTCCTACTCAAGGAGATGGATGAGCTTCTTCAGCAAGAGGAGTTGTATGAGTGAAGGTGCTGGATGGGACTTAGAGCAAGGCACGTCTCTGTAGGAATAATGAACAACAGGACTTTGATGGGTCAGGGAAGAGTGAAGGGGACTATGTGCTAGAAGGAAATGCCAACAACATCTGCAGATCTACTGCTGCCACAGTGTACTATTTAACAAGAGTTTCTTTGGCACTCTTACTGTATACAATTGAGTACATGATGTCAAAAAGTAAAATCTTGCCTTCTAATGCAATGCACAACTTCTGTTTCCACCACTGGCTATTGGTAATGGAGTAGAAGTCTCTGATTCACAAGGAGAGAAAACACGGGTGTTTTAGGTTTTCCAGGTAACCTCAGGACATTTCTGCTAATGTATCCTTGTTTACACATCTGCAAACAAGAGAGGAGATAACTATCCAGATAAATAACTGAGAGAAAAATAACTATCCAGATTGCAAATTGCTTAAAGAGTTAAAATACTTTCTTGTATGTCCTGGAAAACAAACACTGACGTATGGTGTTAACCTTTTTTTGGAAAGAAAAAAAATTCTGCATTGTTGAGTATGTAAGGAATGACACTAATGCTCAAATTCTATGAAGTTCACATTCTAACTTAAATGGAAATTAAAATGGAACCCTCGTGACCTCTTTTGCATAATTCATCACCCGGCAATGTTAAGAATTCCCTCGTGTTCAACTCAATCATATAATATGCAACCCAGCTTCTGATTCTGATATTGTCCACTGCAAGTTGGAAATGTGTTTCACATTCTTGACTTGAAATTATTTATCTGTAAAAGCCAAGTCAAGGCTCAGTTTTTCCTTGTCAGCACATTCGATGCATTCTCAACAAGAACTGACCTCTTAGATTCCCAACAAGAAAAACAAATTTTTTGTAAATGTAATTCATAAGAGGGAATATTCTTAAATAGTTCTTGAGAACATTAGAAGGGATACTTGCTACTCTGGAAAAAAAAATCCAGTTTTTCAAAGTTACCCTGTAATATTGTGGATGTGCTCTTCCCTGTGTCGCCCCTTCCCATCAAGGACTCTGAGCTTCTGACAAATGCTTTCAGATTCATTCCTCTGTCAAAAGGCCTATAAATCCCCATCTGTCACTTGGCTATTCTCATACCAGTTTGGATGTAACGAAGAATGTGGACACTTTCTTGGCCCATGAAGCTAATATGTGTATCCTATTTTTTAAATAAAGACTATATATCCTATTGATAGGAAAATATTTTGGTGACAAGAATATATACATGACAGCTTGAATTGTTAAATGCAAGTGCACTGTACTTAAAATAACCAGTAAAATAGCAATGCCTTCTAGGCTCAACAGCTGTGGGAAAGACGTATTAGAAAGAGCACAATCTTTATAGTCAGACAGAACTGGGTCTGAACAAGACACCTAAACCTTATTTTCCTTGGGAATTGACTAAGGTGATGGCTCTTGCTGTAGTTCACAGTTGCACTGAGAAGGGAGAAAAGCCAAGGTCAGAGGCCCCACTTACTACCAGTCTTTGAAGTTACAATATAGCCATGGTCCCAAACTGGAGTCTCAAGATCATATATGAACACAATATGAATGAGAAAGGAGTGTTAGAACTCAGGCAGTTTTTAAAAATTTTTTAAATGTTTATTTTTGAGAGAGAGAGACAGAGACAGAGAAACAGAGCATGAGGGGGTAGGTGGGGGAGGGCCAGAGAAAGAGAGAGACACAGAATCCAAAGCAGGCTCCAGGCTCTGAGCTGTCAGCACAGAGTCCAATGTGGGGCTTGAACCCACGGACCGCAAGATCATGACCTGAGCCGAAGTGGAATGCTTAACACGCTGAGCTACCCAGATTCCCCTAGAGTCCAGATAGTTTTGATAAGCACAAGGCATTTCAATTAGTTATTTTAATTTCCTAAAGTAGCCTAATAAAACAAGTCAGCTGGTTAAAGATTTTAAGAACTCTAGCCTAAGCCCCCATGGGGAGCTTCTGTGCTTCCTAAGAACCCTTCTTAGGGCTCTTATCTCGAATTTACTTCAAGCCTGTATTTTATCTGAAACTACCCACTCTTATCTTTCTCAGGGCAAGAGGAAAGCTTTTTCGTTGAAGAAAATAATGGCCAGAAGATTACAATTCTCCAACTTGTCTACTTCTGCAGCTTGTAAGTATGCACCTTCCTAATATTGATTTCCCCACAGTTTTATTTCAACTGCCAGTGGTTGATACCTCTAATCATGTTCTGGATCTGAACTCATCTCCCTCCCCAGAAATCTATCTGAAATCTCCTCTCTCATACAGCCAACTTCTCCAATTTGACTAACTTATCTGTAAGCTTATCAGTTTATTTAAATCCTACAGTTGAAAATGAACATAAAATGGTTCATAGAAAAAGAAATGATACACTGGATCTCATCAAAAATCTTTTGTTCTGCAAAAGCCCCTGGACAAAAAGAAGAGCTAAAGACTAGAACAAATATTTGTATACCATATCTGAAAAAGACCAATTATCTAGTAGAATATATAAAGAACTCTCAAAACTCAACAGTAAAATAAATAATCCAATTAGAAAATGGGCATTGCTATCAACCATAAAGTGACACAGAGGAAAGCCTTGATATTATTACTGTGAATGCAGATGATCATACAAGATTAAAACAACTGGAGAGGAGATCATAAATAAGGCAGATAGAAAATAATTTAATTTCATGGTGATGTGTTCGCTAGAGGAGAAAACACATCAAAACGACCAAAACAATTCAAATTTATTTTTAAAAAATTCAAATGAAGGAAGAATCGATACTGCAAATGAAATAGAGCCCACTGTGTTCCAGGAAAATTAATGAAATTTAAAACACAAAGATAAAGACAGACTTCTTACATCATCTAGATGCTAGAATGAGTTACATGGAAGGTGGAAACCTCAGGCCACACTCCTCTTTGTCAACAGTGATTCGGAATAAGCAGATGGTAAGAGAACAGTTTCCACAAAGGTCTGAAGCTGAAACACTATGACTCAAGAAGGTTAATTCTGCCTCCAGCCTCACAGCCCCTCATCTCAGGTGAGCTCTCAGTCTCTCTCACTTCCTTTACCAGCAGGTTTCTCCCTTGGTGATGGGGAACACCTATAGAGCATTCTTCCTTCAAAGGTTTTCAGAGCAATTCAGAAATGTTGGAAAGACAAGAGTCTATGCGCCTCCACTCTCCTGACCGGCAATGGGCACCAGCTGAAGAATTCCGATTTCTTGTATTCTTCAGGTGAACTCTTCTGAAATACATAGTAAACAACTTCATAGTTAAGTCCCAGAGGAAACAGACCCCCATTTCCTATAGCAGTGATTAATTCTGTGACCTCTTGTCTCTATTTTCATATCTGCAGACCTCCATTCTCTGGGATCGCTGGCCAAAAGAAATTGCTTCATACAAGTCCTTGTTCGCCAGCTCAGCTTCCCAGAGGGAACTCAGGCTAAGATGTCTGATACCAGGAAATTTTCAAGTTAGGTAGGAAACAAACATGCAGGAAGACATTCTGGAACTGGATTATTTCCCAGGAAGATATTGCTAGAAATCTTGTTGCTGATGCAAGCTAGGTAGTCAATCCATGGTATTCTGAGGTATTCAGTGTTCTTAACAAGTATGTTAGGATGACATATAGCTAAGAGTGAAGCACTGGCCTTTGTGGCGTCTGTGACATTTGGAAATTATGGGGTCAATGGTAAGTGTAAGCATTGCAGATTTACCAACTTTAATGCCTTGAAAGCCTTAAGAAAATAAAATAACAGGCTTAGGTCAGGTAGCTATCAACCCAAAGCAAACATAAAATCAAGAAAGCCTCAGAACTACACTGTACGGGTAAGAGAAACTCAAATGAGGCAAAATATGATATTTTAATGCACAAGAACATAGTGGGACCTTAGTGTTTCCTTCAAGATGAACTTGATAGTCTTAAGCCCAGACCGCTGAGTCCCCTGTACACACTGGGCAGACAGAAGCAGCTCCTTTTCTCATTTATAAACAAGGAGGCTTTTATTGCCTAGAGACACCATGAAGACTTCCCCTGAGGAAAGGGCCATGCGAAATTAAACTTGTGCTCTTCAACATTTTCCCTCCATTTCTTCCATGCTTGCAGGCCGATAACTACAGGGCAACTCAAGCATGGAATGTCTGAGAGGAAACAGCATCCATTTGTGAAGAATTCTAAGCCTTGACTTGGGTGTAGCTGGCAGGGGAGAAAAAAGCAGAATAGATTTTGAAGGTGTTGGGCTGAGGGATGTATGGGCTGTAAGTCTGGATGGGGAAAAGTAACTGACATATGAACACTCTTCAGGACATAGGATATAAAGTTCTGACTAGGATATGCGTAACTGTCCTGAATCACGTTAACTAGTTAACTAGTGCTGTGTAACGAATTGCCACAAACTTAACAGCTTATAAGACTTCACTTTCATTATCCTTGTTTCTATGAGTCAGGGGTCTGGACCTGGTTTAGCTGCTTCCTCTGTTGCTGGTCTCAAAAGACTGCAATTAGTTATTGACTAGGGCTGCAGTTTAATCTCAAGTTTGGACTGGGGAAAGCTCCACTTCCCAGTCTATAAGGCTATTGGCAGAATTCACTTCCTTATAGTCTAGTGGACTGAGGACCTCCATTTTTTATTGGTTCTTGGCTAGCAGCTGCTCTCTGTTTCTTGACACATGGCCTTTCCATAAGGTAACTGAAACATAGTTACTGGCTTCATCTAAAGCCAGCAAAGGACAGAAAGTCTCCACACTGGAGGGGTTACAGCGTGTGTAACATAATAGAAATGACATCCCAACACTTTCAACATATTTTATTGCTTAAAGGTAAGTGTGGGTCTCTTCTCATACTCAAGTGTGGAAGTGATTATACAAAAGAAAAGGACTAGGAACCGAGATGTTCCGGGGTAGGGGTGGGGGCATTTCAAAGTCTGTTCTGCCACATTAATACACAGCTGGGGATAATCTTGAAGCTTGCCCAATGATCTCAGACTAATGAGGAAAAGCTAATGAAACTTAGATCTGAGTATTCATGAAAACTACCAAAAACTCATGGAGATGGGGATATTAGAAAGCCTTTAATAAGTGAGATTGAAGACTCTACCAAAAAACACTCACTCCACTAAAGCCAGAAGAAATAAGCCCCTTAGGAGGAGTGGCTATTTCTCTGTTCAGAGTTTGACCAAAGGACATAGTGCTATACAACCAGGCTCCCTGGCATCAAGGGGGACAAGAAGATTCTGGCATGGCAGAGGACAGAGAACAACACTCAACAGGGAGAAGCAAGGTGGATGTAACTGCTATCAAGGAACACAGCTTCTGTTTATGTTTTGTATACTAGAAAAAAGTCATAAACGTGCATCATTATTAGACCATCTATGTGTATTTTTGTTTATGTTTGGTTTAGGAGATACTCCTCTAAAGTGACTGAAGCAATAAAGTTGACTTTGGAAACAGTGGTGAGAGAAGGTATTGGACAGGTATTTGGAGCAACTGCGACCTTGGAAATGTTGTTTAGCCTTGTTACATCTCAGTTACATCAGTCTGTTAAATACCTCATGGATGCTTCTCTTGAGACATGTATTTATTTTGAAACTGGTGTGAGAATTTTGGACCACATTCCAGATTTGCTGGATCTCTGATGTGCTGATATACTAATGGGGGATATGGAGATTAGAGATATTTTGCAAGAAAATACAGTGACCTTACTAAAAAGTGTTCTAAACAAGTAAGTGCAGTGAGAGCATATAGAGTTTTGAGGACTGTGACAGAACTGTCACAAAATCTTTCATATATAGGTAGTATTTGAGGAGACCTGAGTAAAATGAAGAAGCCCTGTGACTTCTGGGGTGGGGGGGAGGGGAAGCAAACACAACAGTGCTACATAGAGAACATGAATGGTATAAAGGAAGCATCAGAAAGAGACCAGGGTGACGGCTACACAGGGCAACAGTGAGGGGGTTAGGAAATAGGATCACAGAAATAGAATGTCATGTCACCATTTTGGGAATTAAGTCAGGTATCTATAATATTTTACAGAGTGCCCAGTTCAAAGGATCAACTTTAGTTTTTACTTCATTTGCAAGAAGCCTATCATGGGAAATCTGAAGAACCAAGTTTAGGGTTTATAAAAATAGAAACTGACTTCTGTAACCTGTAAGTGTGTCATGACTTAACGAAACTGCAATCCTCAGATGTAATGAGTTGAATTCATGTCAGATTTATTTCTGTGTAAAACTGGTAAAAAGACTAATAAAGGTTTTATAGATTTGGCCTATAATAATGAACACTTTCCATGGAGTGAAAGGTTTTTTTAATATAACCCCTGGTGTTTGTGACCAGAAGGGTCTTAATTAGAAAAGAGACCCCAGTCAGCAAGGTTATCTGCAGAAGCTGTGGCTAGGGACAAAGAAGTTGCTGGAGTCACTGAAGTCCACTTTGCATTCAATGAACTTTGCTGAAGAGAAGAACGATCACATCATAAATGATATAAATATCAACTCATGTCATAAATTATAAATATCAACTCAAGTAGTTCAGGAACCCTGGGTCTGGAAATTGTGGTCCCAAAGATGCTGACTTCCTGATCCTCAGAACCTGTGAAGAGGTTACCTGATACAGCCAGAAGGCTTTTCAGATGTGATTAAATGAAGGAATTTGAGATGGGAAGAGAATCCTGGATTATCTGAGTGGCCCAGTGCACTCACCCCAATCCACTGAAGAAGGTTACAGGAAGGCTAGAATCAGGGAGAAGAATGGGACTATGCTTCAATGATGACAGATAAAGCCATGAGTCAAGGAATTTCAACAGCCTCCAGAAGCTAGACAAGGCAAGAGTATAGATTGTTTCAGGGGAACCTGGGTGGCTCAGTCAGTTAAGCATCTGACTTTGGCTCAGGTCATGATCTCAGGGTTCGTGGGTTCAAGCCCTGCATCGGGCTCTGTGCTGACTGCTAGCTCAGAGCCTGGAGCCTATCTCCAGATTCTGTGACTCCCTCTCTCTGACCCTCTGCTGCTCACACTGTCTCAATCTCTCTCTCAAAAATAAATAAAACATTAAACAAAACAAAGAGTATAGATTGTTTCCTAGAGCCTCCAGAAGGAATGCAGTGTGCCAGACTCCACACGTTTATTTTCAGCCCAGCTACAGATTTACATTGGACTTCCAACCTTCAGAACCATAAGATAATAAATATGTATTGTTTTAAGCTGTTAAGTTTGTGATAGCCTGTTACAGAGCAAAAGGAAATTAACACACTGGGGGATAGAAGGCAACACTTAATATGGGAGAACCATAGCCTAAAGAGAAAGCCCAAATTAAGACTTCTCGGGAAGAGACTACATAGAGTTTGGGATGGGCCAGGAGGCACAAAATCTCCCAAGCTAACTTCCAATGAACAATTATAATCCTCATCCAATTTCACTTCTAAGTAGGATTGTCTTAAAAGACATGAGTATGGGGTGCCTGGGTGGCTCAGTCAGTTAAGCATCTGACTCTTGACTGTGGCTCAGGTCATGGTCTAATGGTTAATGGATTCGAGCTGCACATTGGGCTCTGTGCTGACAGTGTGGAGCCTGCTTGGGATTCTCTCTCTCTGTCTCTCTCTCTCTCTCTCAAAAATAAATAAATAAACATTAAAGAAAAAATTTTTAAAGATTGGGCCTGTACATAGGGTATGGAATGCACTAGCTGATTGCATCACTGAATTGCTGGTTTCTTAAGCTCCCCTACCAGAGAAGCAAAAGGCCTCTGAAAGTCCTACAACCTGTGGCTGAATCCTGGTCCTGTCACTTCAAACATCTGTGACTTAGAGAAGTTACCTACACCATGCCTCAGTTTTCTTATCTGCAACATATCAAATTAATAATCTTTATCCCCAAAGGGTGGCTGTGAGGATTAAGAGCATGAATATGTAAAAGCAACTAAGGCAATGTCTAGCACAGTAAGTATGCCTAACTGTTCTGTAGTGTTATTCAGGATCACTGCATTTACATGACAAAGTAGAGAGTATATCCTGCATCACATGCTAAGTAGTATTTCATAAGCTTTTTAGGTTTTTTTTTTTTTTGCAATTATTGTATCTTAACTCCTACAAGGCATGAAATTCACAAGGGTCATGCTGTTTAGTTTATGTTAACAAAAGTGCAAAAATACACTTAAGAAACTAATAAATTCATGCATGAAGTTGTGGCTGCCAATAACTTAGTACCCAGACCACATTCGCCAGAGGTAGTGTTTTACCAAACCTTTCCCTTACAATTCCTTGACTTCTATCTTGACAGAGATATCTCTGAACAATTTTCTCCTTGCTCTTAAACAGGTGATCAATGCAGAGGGAGAAGAGGGAATGTGGAGGAAGTAGGAAAAGGGAACCAGAATGTAAGCTTCAGAAGACAGCAATGACTCCATGTACTGTCCATAACAACCCTGTTCTGGGCTCAAATCTGGAAAAGATGGACTGAATTAATAGTGTGGGGTGAAGGAATACACGCACTAAAACTTTCTGGTGCTTACTTTAAATGAGATGATCAGTTAATCCTCACAACAAATTTGTAAGATAAATCTTAGTATTTTTTAGTTACTTGTCCTCTTTTTATTAGTATTCTTGTTTTATTGATGATAAAACCCAGGCCCACAGGATTTCACTAATTTGCTCAAGACAGCACATCATGATAGTGGGATTCAAAACCAGGTCTAACACAAGTCTATGGCCTGATGTCTTTACATAACCACATTCAAAACACGAGATGGAGATCATGGATAGTATCTTGACACCGGGAATCACTATTTCTGAGGCAAAAATGTATATAGTCAGATCATTTGAGACAGGGGGATGGGTGCAGCAGGGGGCTGAGTGAATACCACTTTCCAGGCCTTCTAAATGGGTAGGAAACCACTAGTAGGATTGAATCTCTTGCCTTTAAATAACAAAGGCTTGCCACAACAGAAGTTATACTTTCATTAGGATATACAACCTAAAATTGTCACATGGAAGTGTTGAATCATATATTGTTTACACCTGAAACTAATATCACGCTGGATGTGAGCTAAGTGGAATTTAAATAAAAACTAGATTTCTGAGTGTGGGGAAAAAAAAGGAAAAATAAATAACTAAGCATGAGTATCCTTTATTTCACCCTCCTACCTACCAGAGCAGAAGTAGATACATACAGATCAGGGTCCATTGAGTGGATCCTTTGGATCAGGCTGGTTCAGGCCAGTTAGATTCAATTAGAGAGAAAAAAAAAAATCTGTTGCCTAACAGCAAGATGTTGGTCCTAATGAAGTCCAAGCACATCAGCTCAAATCAATCATCCGTTTGAGCCCAAACAGCTCCAAGTACATACCTGCTGTCGGTGGATCAATACCACCAGCTTATACAAAGGCTCCACCAATGTGTGCTTATAACTCATTGCCACACTGATGGCCACGAACTATGCTCACTACAGTATTTCTTCATTTGCAAAACGTATAGCTTCAATTCCTAGGATGTGCCTATATGACATCTTTCAACATTTCTACTTATTTGGCTGACACCTAGGATTCCTTTTGTATAATTTCCTTAATACAACTGCCAACATCCTCATCCCAAATCATATAGAAAAGTTCTAGCTTTGATGGAGCATATGTACTCTGATTCTACACAAAATAAAGATTTTTTAGCATGCAAAGGAAGGGTAGATATCTTTAAGGATTATGTTTAAATTAGTAATGTATTTTTACATCATACTAGATAACCAACGATGGGCCAGTTTGCAGAGTTCAGCAACCCAAGCTTTCTGATTAGAGTTCTCTACATTTAGGTCTATTTGGTCATAATTATGTTTTTATATCATGATTCAAAAGAGAGGAGGAAAATATTGTTAAGGCTTACTACCGAAAAATTAATCACAGACTCAAATACCAAATATCCAAATATCAGTAAGCTTTTCTAAATCCCAATGACTATCACATCTATGTATTTTATTTGCACTTTTTAAACACCTGCTTCAGTCCATGACTATACTAAGGAAGTATACATTGCAATGCTTGACATGAATTAGCACAAACTCACAAATGTAAAGATTCTTTTATCCAAGAATCAATGTAAAAGTCACAACATAAAAATACATATTTACATATTTGCCATCACACATCCTCAAACTCACTATTTGATTCTCCACACTAGTAAACCTTGACTAGCAATTTTCATCTGCTCAGCACTGCTCATATAACCAGGTTGAACATAAAATATTTAGTGTAAAAAAAAAGCTGATGATAAGTTATGCTTATGGTAAATAATAGTTCTAATAGCTATTGATTTTTTTCAATAGTCTGACTAAGGTGTTTAAATAATGATGAAAAGTGCACATCATTTTAAGTTATGGTAAATCTATTCAAGATAAAATATGGCTAAATATTATTACTGAGGCAGATTCAGTCTTTGATAGCTTATGTTGACTCCAAGATATTATCTGTGATCTCCAAGGAAAATATTGTATTTAAAAATATACTAAACTCCATGGTGAATTTATAAAATAACTTCTTAGAGTTAGGTTCACATATAAAATTAACTAAAAAAGATTTAATTGTTAATAAAGAGAGGTTGAAGAGCCTGGGAGGTTTAGTCAGTTGAGCATACCACTCTTGACTTCAGTTCAGGTCATGATCCCAGTGAGATTGAGCCCTGGATTGGGTTTTGCACTGAGCATGGAGCCTGCTTATGATTCTCTCTTTCTCTCCCTTTGCCTCTCTTCCTGACTCATGTTCTCTCTCTAAAATTAAATAGGTATATAGAAAGGTAGACAGATCTGAATTAATTAGCATTTGGAATTAAATGAACATATATTAAAGGGGAGTAAGGGATGTAAAGGAGTAAAAAATCTATTGTTTCTATATGCAGAGATACTAAGTGAATTTTCTCCATTTTAAATGTTGTAACTCAAGAGAAGAGAGCAAAGAGGAAAAAATGTCAAGGAGAAAGATGCCTTCCGTCTTTTTATATGTGAGAACCTTTAGTGTGCTACCTATCAGCTCTTTTTAAATCAAGCTGGTATTGACTAATATGGATTCACTGCAGGATCTAAGTGACAGAGAAGTGATACAAAATGACAGGGACAACTTCACTAGAAAATGTGAAAACTCATCCATAATGTATCTATTGACTGGAGGAAGTATTGAACGTAGCGCCTTCACCAATAACTTCTAGCAGGTTGCAAAGTACTGTGAACTTACCTATTTCTGAGTCTATAGTTCAGTCAGCAGTAGACTTACATTTCAGAAAACAGACAGCTCTTACAATAAATGAGTCCAAAATCACCCTCTTTTTCTTTTCCCTGTGTTCACTGTTCCCTCTTTTTGAGAATAACTATTACGTTGCTCTCACGTGACTAGCAACAGCCTGCTAAATAAGAGGAGATTTGTAAATAAGTAGGATTTAAACATATAACGAACTCCATATTGAATTTATAAAATAACTTCTTAGGGTGCCTGGGTGGCTCAGTTGGTTAAGCATCCGACTTTGGCTCAGGTCAATATCTCATGGTTTGTGGGTTCGAGCCCCGCATCTGGCTCTGTGCTGACAGCTCAGAACCTGGAGCCTGCTTTAGATTCTGTGTCTCCCTCTCTTTCTGACCCTCCCCTGCTCACGCTGTCTCTCTCTCAGAAATAAATAAAACATTAAAAAATTAAAAAAGTAACTTCTTAAAATTAGGTTCACATATAAAATTAAGAAAGATTGAATTGCAAATAAATATAGGGCAGGGAGTATGGGTGGCTCCGTTGGTTGAGTATAAATAAATCGGATCCATACTTCCTGATGATGAATCTTAACATAAATGTGTATTGTATTTGTTAAGATAAGCACATGTAAAATACTGCATTTTACTTTCTTTTATTCAGTCTTTTCTGTCTCTTTCTTTCTTTCATTTTTTTTTAAAAACTTTCTCTCTCCTAGGTTTCTTCCTTTCTCTTTTACCTGACCTTCCTTTATTTTTATAATTATGTATTCACTTGTAGTATATGTGATGGGTACCATTTTTCCTCAAGAAAAACAGAGGATTTTATTGTGTGAGAGAGAATCAAATTGGTGTATAAATAACTTGATTTAAAAAAATTCAAAATGGGGGCCCCTGGGTGGCTCAGTCAGTTAAGCCTTCGACTTCGGCTCAGGTCACGATCTCATGGTTCGTGGGTTCTAGCCCCGTGTCAGGCTCTATGCTGGCAGCCAGCTCAGAGCCTGGAGCCTGTTTCAGATTCCGTATCTCCCTCTCTCTCTGACTCTCCCCTGCTCATGCTGTCTCTCTCTCTCAGAAATAAATAAAACATTTTTAAAAAAACTTAAAAAATATTAAAAATGTCATGAGATTGACACAGATAATTCAGACTTTTGGTTCTCCCTCCTCCCTTGATTCTCTTTTATCTCATTTTTCCCCAAGGTAGAAAATGATGGCCAGGGAGATGCAGGCAGAACATACGCTGTAACTGCAATAGTTCTCTTTTGTATTCTGCACGTTAATTGCCCATGATATACCTATTCCCTCAAATCATGTCCTTTTCCTAAGAAAAGCGAGGGAAGTCCAGAGCATTAGCCAGAGATTTTCACCTGGCGTGTAATAGGACACCTGGAGAATAGGATGTAGGTCACAAGGATGCCAAGATATTGACCCTTTCCTTTAGCACTTGGGCGAGCTAGTAGGGTTTTTTGATATAAAAGCCTTGTCAACTAACTTCAGATTGCCATACAAAAAATATCATCTTCTAGGTGTGTCAGAGATGTGAGAACTTTCTGTGTAACACAAGGAACAAAAATATTGTTTTGCAGTCAACACTAGTGAGCACAAAGATTTACTTTTGCATTCTTATTGTAAAACTTGCAAGTGGTAATCAGACTCAGAATTTCTCCCTTTCTCCTCTCTACATTCTATACAAATGAGAAATCTTAGAAAAGAACCCAAAGTTGCCAATATTTGAGAACATTTGAGGGACTTTATTTTGAGAGACACTGAATTTCTAAGCTGAAACAGGAATAATTATTCATTTAAAAACATTTAGGTCTCAAGGCACCTGGGTGGTTTAGTTGGTTAAGCGTCCAATTTTGGCTCAGATTATAATCTCGCAGTTTGTGAGTTGGAGCCCCACATTGGGCTCTGTGCTGCCAGCTGGGAGCCTTGAGCCTGCTTCCAATTCTGGGTCTCCTTCCTTCCCTGCCTCTCTCATGCTCACACTCTGTCTCTCTCTCTCAAAAATAAACAAACATTAAAAAATATATATTTAATTCTTTCTTCCAAACAGAAATATATTGGATATCTGTATTTATTCAAGTTTATATTAATTCTTTCAGTCTTTTTTTGTGTTCTTTATGTAGATCATGAAACTTCTCATTAATATTAATATGAAACTATAATGCTATACATGTATAAATTGTAAAAAATATATCAATTTCTATTATAAATTGGACCACTTTTTCATTTTTACAAGTGATCACTATTATTATACAGGAATATTACTGACTGTATTTTTCTTTTATTTGACAACGCTGCTGAATCTTGCAATCATTGCTGACTTACAGTTGCCCCCTTACATTTTCTCGTGTCCAAGGAAAATATATTATCTGCAAATTAAAATTTTAAAAGTTGGAGAGGTGGTTTTTTTGTTTTTTCTTTTAACAGTTTATTCATTTTGAGAAGAAGAGAGAGACAAAATGTGAGGAGGGGAGGGACAGAGAGAGAGAGGGACACACAGAATCTGAAGCAGGTTCCAGGCTCTGAGCTATTAGCATGGAGCTCGATGTGGGGCTCGAACCCAGAGACAGTAAGATCATGACCTGAGGCAAAGTCAGACACTTAACTGACTGAGCCACCCAGGCACCCCTGGGGAGGTGTTCTAAGACAGTGTCTAGCAAATTGTTGAAACAGAAAAAAAAAAATGGCTTTCTTAGAATATGAAACAGAAAAAAAATAGAGTTTATGCTTCTGCATTCAAAATTTCTTCTCTGTAGCTATTTATCTGGATGTGATTGAATATTTAGTACAATTTCTGATTGATGCCATACATTGTTGTTTTTTTTCCTCTTCCAGTTTTCCTGAGGTACAATTGACACATGACATTATGTAAGTTTAAGGTATACAGCATGATGATTTCACACATGTATATAGTGCAAAATGATCACTTTTATAAGGTTAGTAAACAGTTCCATCTCCTCACACACCTGTGTGTGTGTGTTAAGAACATTCACGATCTAGTTAAAAATAGAACATCCACATTATCCAATAAATCCGCTTCTGGGCATATAATCAAAGGAGGTGAAATCAGGATTTCAAAGAAATATTGTCATTCCTGTATCTGTGGAACTGTCATTCACAATTGTCAAGATAAGGAAGCAACCTCCAGCGTTCTGATTGAGTGAATGGAAAAAGAGTGGTATTGGCACAATGGAATATTACTCAGCCACAAAAAAGGAAGGAAATCATGACCTTTGTGCCACCATGACAGACCCTCGAGAGCATCATAATAGGTGAAACAGAGAAAGACAAATGCTATACAGTATCAATTATATGTGGAATCTAAAAAGTTCAACTCATAGAAGCAGTACTAGGGACTAGACTGTAGGAAAAATGAGGCCATGTTAGATAAATGGTATACATTTCCAGTGATAAGATTAGTACAACAGATTTAACATATAGCATGGGGACTTTAGTTAACAATAAGGGATTCTACCATAAGTTCTTATTAAGGTGATGTCAGTGAATAACTTTAGCCATCTCAAGTCCAAAGTAAGAGGCCAATATAATAAAGTCCAATTAGCCCTGGGCCATTCCTAGGCTTGTTTATGAATAAGGCAAGTTTGTTTACATGATATCTTGTCTTTCTATTCCTACAGTTTCCCTTTTGTTCTCTATTGGTGCTCATACCCATGGCATAGACTTTTCTTATTTACAACAATCTTCTAGAATCCCAGAATCCTAAGTTGCTCTCCAGATTTTTTCCACTGGTCTCTAATCTCTGGAACCTAGAGATGGCCCCTTCCAGGTAGTTCCCAATAGGCCTTAGCTATCAGCAAAGCAGGGATAATAGCTGACCTGTGTCCATGTAATAATGGGTTATAGTAGATTATGCTGCTACCTCCTGAGGATATTTCCTGTAGCTCATGATTTAACGTTATAGCTGTTAAACTAAATTATAGTGAATGGCTTTATTCTTTCTGCCATCTTTTTCTTGTTCATTTTACTTCATGACATTCTGAGAGACACTCAGCTTTCTTGATATCAAAATATAAATAAGGTAGTTAGGGCCTGACTAGGACCTTTTTGAATATATGTACCCAAATGATTAGAAATATCTAATTTAAATAAATATGTAGCAATAGCATATACATATATATTTAAAAAGTTTTCAAAATTGCAAATGTTAAATTATTTCATTTACCTTTTCTCTCTTTCATTGTACTGTATTTCCAAAAGCTCAGCATCAATTATACTATTGTGGGTCAGTCAGGGGTCAAATTTGTAGGAATTAAATGAAGCTATTATATTATAACATTCAGCCCCAGCTATTTATCTTTGAAAGATTCTTCTTTGGATTGAGGTGTATATCAGAACAGTGCTAGCCCCATATGGAATGGTGGTCTAGAAAGTTTCTAAGTACCCTTTTAGGCCAATCTACCTCTGCCTCCTCCAACTTATTCTGGATATACAGGGTTGAAGCAATAGAGAGGCTATGCCCTGGTTCTGGTAACAAGCTCCTCTTATGCTTGAGATAACAAATCAAACACATCTCTAAAATTCCAGACCCCTAAAATAAAAATAAATAAAATGTTCACTCTTTAAAATTCTCCCAGTATCTGGTAATCATCTGTCCTTTTCCTTAATAAAACTACTCAACTTCTTTTTCTACTTTGTTATTACACAGCCAATGTCATCAGGCCATATCCTTTCTAACTAGGACATATCCCTACAATCTATGCTCTCTTTATCATTCCCATTGCTACCATCTTAAATTAGTACTTAATCATGTCTTATCCAGATTATGTTAACTATTTCTTCAATGGCCTTCTATTCTTTCCTTCCCTCAAATGAATTCATTCTCCATTCTGTAGACATTTTTCTCTATGACGGCATCACTCATCTGTCTATAAACTATTAATGCCACACACACACACACACACACACACACACACACACACACACACACTCCTTTCTGGCACATTTTATTGCTTGATATTGCTTGAAAAGTTCATCAGATCATAAGTCTGCATATTTATATGTTTGGAAGACTTTTTCTTCTCCACAATCTGCTTGAAAAAAAAAGTTCTTTAATCATTACTTAACATTTATAGTATATATAATATTTTCTCTGTATTCCACAAAGAATTAACTGTATCTTCCTCTGAGTTCTCACTGAATATTATGCACAGTTTTAAGTAATAGCAGTATCACTCTGATTGTGGTTAGTTTGTTTTCTGTGACTTTCTTCCCTATGAGATTCACTGAGGAAATATGCTCAGTGATTATATTTGTGTCTCCTACCACTTACCATAACCACCACATTCTAGGTGCACAATCAGTGGATTTTTTTAAACCTAACTTTGTATAATAATCTACTGTGTGACATCAAAAACATTGAGAGAGAGAGAGGGCTGGGTTCTAAGTAAAACTATTTCTTTAAATCTAAATTTGACCCAGATAACTGAAATCCTTATAGAACCAAATAATGCTCTCATAAAGATCTCTGGGAAAAAATACTTTTTACCAGGATTTCAGTCCTTGACATGAAAGCAGTTGAAAATATAATTTAGATAAAAAGGTAGTTCTAGGAATTTTTCAGCCATCCACCATGGCTGAAAATGCCCTACAGCTTCTTGAGCCATCTGTAGCTAACCTGTCTATAGCTTATGTGTCTAGGAGCTTTAGAAGTTGGGCTATGGGACTTCCCAGAAGCCACTAATACTTATAATATCTAATATTTACCTGAATACCATGGGTCATGGTTCCAGGCACTCATTCAACACTGAATTCTCACAATGCCATATGACTTATTATCTCCATTTTATCAGTAAGAGAAGTTGAGGCTAAGAGAAGATATGTAACACATCCACAGTCAAAGAGCTTGGAGTCAGATGGTCTCAGAGTTAGGATGTAGGCATTCCAGTCAAGTGTGTTTCTATACTGCTTCCCATTAAAAAATCAGCTACCAAATACAGAGATGCCTGAAGGCTGGCTGCAGTGGTGGGTATCGAGACAGCAAAGATAGGAGGAAGCAGACAAAGATGGTGGAGAAAAAAACTGAACTCATCTTTCCTCAAAGACACACTGAATGTATACCTATATAAAAATCAGCTCTCCAGAAGAAGGACTGAGGGCTGACTGAACAGCTTGTGTGGTAATGATGGGAACCCAAACAAACCCTAATGCTGCCACCTGCAATAGGCAGGGGTATCACTAAGGGGCCTTCACATACATTCCCCCGCTCTGGTGCACAGGGAGAACAAACAAACAAACAAACAAACAAACAAACAGTAGTTTAAAGGACAACTAGACTATTAGTGGAGAAAATCCATTTATAGTACTAGTATGCTCACAAAATGGTGGAGAAACTACTAGAATTCTCTCTAGGACTAGAAGCATGGGTGAGCACCATTGGTTATGCTCCCCCTTCACCTTGATACTGAAAATAGGAACAGAGTCCAGGCATTCTAACTGGCCTACTACAGCCATCACAGCAAGCCACAGGCACCTAGCCCATTCCAGTACCAACCGTCTCCCCAAGGTGTACCCCTGGCCTGCACCTACTCTAACTCCAGCTGCCCCACGAGGGTACCCTATACAAGAAGTGCCCTGACCACTCTTGTTCCAGCACCAGCCATCAGCTATGGTGGTCCCAGCACAGATCTCCCTGGGAACCCCAGCCCACACTCACTCCAGCTGCAGCCAACCAGTCAAAGCTTCCAGGCACACATAAGAGGGGACATTCCTACATCAGACCACTCCTTCAATAACAGAGAGGTAACTGCATAACTCACAGAAACGAACACATAAAGTCAAACAAAGTGATGAGATAGAGAAATGTGTTCTATAAAAGAACAAGATAAAACCTCAGAAAAAGAATGAAACAAAATGGAGACAAGCAAACTACCTGATAAAGAGTTCAAAATCATGGTCCTGCCGATATTTGTACAATATGAGAGAGGAGTGGGTGAATTCAATGAGAGCTTAAATAAAGACAGAAAAAAAAAAAAAGGAACCAGTCAGAGCTGAAATAAAGTAAAAATAAACATAAAATTAAAAAATGCTCTTGAGGTAATCAACAGCAGAGGAGGTAAGGAAAAACAGATCAACAACCTGGAAGACAGTAGTGGAAATCATAGTTGAACAACATTAAAAAAAAAAAAAGAATATAAAAAAGGAGGATAGATTACAGGACCAGTGGAGCAACATGTAGCAAACTAACATTCACACTGTAGGTGTGCCAGAAGGAGGAGAGAGAGAAAGGGGAAGAAATTTATTTGAAGGATTAGTAGCTCAACACTTTTCTCACCTGGGAAAGGAAATGGATATCCGGGTCTAAGAAGCATAGAGAGTCCTCACAAAAAGATAAACTCAAAGAGGTCCATACCAAGAAACATAATTAAAACATCAAAAATTATGGGGCACTTGGGTGGCTCACTTGGTGAAGTGTTAGACTCTAGATTTCAGCTCAGGTCATGATCTCATGGTTTGTGGGTTCAAGGCCCATGTCAGGCTCTGCACTGACAGCATGGAGCCTGCTTGGGATTCTCTCTCTCTCCCTCTCTCTCTGTCTCTCTCCTGTTCATGTTTCTCTCTCTAAAAACAAATAAATGAACATCAAAACAGTCTTTAAAAAGAGTCAAAAATTAAAAATAAAAAGAATCTTAAAAGCATCAAGAGAAAAGAAAATATTTATGTACACAAGAAATCCTTAAGGTTACGGGCTGATTTTTCAGAAGAAATTTTTCAGGCCAAAGGAGAGTGAGAGGATACATTTCAAGTGCTGACCTTTGGTCAAGGTCAAGGACAAGACCTACAATTGAGAACACTCTATCCAGCAAGGTTATCATTGGTAACTGAAAAGGAGATATGGGTTTTCCCAGACAAACAAAAGTTAAAGGACTTTATCAATACTAAGCTAGCATTATGAGAAATATTAAAGCCACTTCTTTACAAAAAAAAGTAAAGGCCATAACTGGAAGAAAATTATTTAAAAAAATCACTGCTAAAAGCTAACATACAATAAAAATAGATCAATCACTTACTAAAATAGTATGAAGTTTAAAAGACAAAAGTAAGAAAGTCAATTATGTGTAGAAAAACTAGTCAAGGGATACACAAAATAAAAAGATGTAAATCATGACATTATAAAATGTGCAGCAGAGGAGAAATAAAAATGTAGTACTTTTAGAATGTGTTTGAACTTAGACAAACACAAATTTAATATAGATTGCCATATATATAGGATGTTATATATGAACTTCACAGTAACCACAAACCAAATCTTGTAATAGGGACACAAAAAATAAAGAGAAAGGAATTCTAGCACAACACTTAAGAATACTTAAATCACAAGGAAGAGATAAAGAGGAGAAAAGAACAGAGAAGAAGTACAATAACAACCAGGGAACAATTTTTTAAAAAATGATAACAAGTTCATAAACATCACTAATTACTTTAAATATTAATGGACTAAATGCTCCAAGTGAAGTACACAGTATGAGTGAATGGATAAAGAAAAAAGAATCATCTACATAGTGTGCACAAGAGACATTGGGGATCTAAAGACACACAAACTGAAATGAAGGGATGGTAAAAGACAGTCCATGTAAATGGAAGTGAAAACAAAACTGGTATAGCAATATTTATATCAGACAAAACAGACTTGAAAACAAAGTATAACAAGAGATAATGAAGGGCATTATATAATAAGAAAGGGATCAGTCCAAGAAGAGGATATATCTAAATACCTATGCACCCAACATACGAGCACCTAAATATATAAAGCAGATATTAACAGATATGAAGAAAGAAATTAACAGCAATAATATAATGATAGGGGACTTTAACATCCCACCTACATTAGTGGATAGATCATCCAGACAGAAAATCAATGAGTTGAATGAGACATTAGATCAAATAGACTTAATAGATATACACAGAACATTTCATCTAAAAACAGATGAATATACGTTCTTTTCAATTGTACATGGAGCATCTTCAGGATAGATCACATGATAAGCCACAAAGAAATTCTCAATAAATTTAAGAGGAGTGAAATCATATCAAACATCTTTTTAAAGCTTATTTATTTTGACAGAGAGAGAGAGAGCAAGCAAACATGCAAGAGAGGGACAGAGAGATGGGGAGAGAGAATCTCAAGCAGACTCTCTAATGACAGCACAGAGCCTGACATGAGGCTCTAACTCACAAACCATGGGATCAGGACCAGAGCCACAGTCAAGAGTTATGTACTTAACTGACTGAGCCACCCAAGTGCCCCTCAAACATCTTTTCTAATGATAACATTATGAAATTAGAAATTAATCAAGAAAAAAACTGAAAGAAAAACAAAAATACATGGAGGCTAAACAACACGCTACTAAACAAGCAATGGTCAACACACACACACACACACACACACACACGCGCGCATGCACATACACCAAGAAATAAAAGAAAAATACCTGGAGACAAATGAAAATAGAAACACAATGGTTCCAAATACTTGGGATGCAGCAAAAGCAGTTCCAAGAGACAAGTCTATACAATACAGACTTTACTGAAGAAGAGAGAAAAATATCAAATAAACAATCCAATTTATACTTAACGGAACTAAAAGAAGGAAAACAAATGAAACCCAAAGTTAGTAGAAGGAAGGAAAAATAAGTATTTGAACTGAAATGAAAGACTAAACCAAAAGACCAAAAAGAAAAGATTCAGTGCAGCTGAGAGCTGGCTCAATGGAAAGATAAACTTGATTAACCTATACTAGACTTTACCAGAAAAAAAAAAGAGAGAAGACTCCAATAAACAGAATCAGAATGAAAGAGAAATTATAGCCAATGCCAAAGAAGTACTAAGAATTGTAAGAAAGCACTACAAAAATTATAAGACAACAAATTGGAAAAAATAGGGGAAACGGATAAAGTCCTAGAAATATACAATCTTCCAAGAATGAATCAGGAAGAAAATCTCAACAAACAAGGTATACCTAAGGAGACTGAATCAATAATCAAAGAATGCCAATGAACGCAAGTCGAGGACTAACCAACTTCACAGTTGAATTCCACCAAACATTTACAGAAGTGCTAATAGCTCTTTCTCATAAACTTTTCCATAAAATAGAACAGTAAGGAATGTTTCCAAGTTCTGTCCACAAAGCCAGCATTATAATGGTTCCAAAATCAGATAAAGACAGAACAATTAAAGCAACTGACAGGCTAATAACACTGGTGAACATAAATGCAAAATTAATTAAAATATGAGCAAATTGAATTCAATAATACAGTAAAATAATTATTCACCATGATCAAGGGAAATTTATTTCAGGATGTGAGAGTGGTTCCATTTTCACAAAATAATCAATGTAATATATCACATTAATTAGAGAAAGGATAACAACCGTATGATCATCTCAATAGATGCAGAGAAAACGTGACAAAATACTACATCATTTATGGTAAAAACTCTCAAAAAGGGGTTTTAGAAGGAACAATACCTCAACATAATAAAGACCATATATGCAAAAGTCACATCTAAGCCCGTACTCACTGGTTAAAAAATGAGAGCTTTTATCTAAGATCAGGAATAAGACAAGGATGTCCATTCTTGCCACTTTTATTCAACACAGTACCAGAAATCCTATTTGTAGCAATCATACAAGAGAAAGACATAAAAAGCATCTAAATTGGTAAGGAAAAAGTAAGACTGTCATTATTTATAGATGGCATAATACTATATATAGAAAACCCAAAAGACCCCCAACAAATAAACCAGTAGAACCAATAAATGAATCCATTAAGTTGTAAGATACAAAATAATATACAGAAATGTCTTGTGTTTGCATACACTAAGAACAAAGTAGCAGAAAGAGAACTTAAGAAAGCAATCCCATTTATAATTGAATCATAAAGAATAAAATATCTAGGAATATTTTTAACCAAGGAGGAATAAGACCGGAACTCTGAAAACCCTAAAACATGGATGAATGAAATTGAAGATGACACAAATAAGTAAAAAGATATACCAGGCCCACAAATTGGAAGAATGTTGTTAAAATGTCCTTACTACTCAAAGCAACCTACAGATCCAATGCAATCTCCAGCATAATACCAACAGTAGTCTTCACAGACCTAGAACAAACCTAAAATTTGCATGGAACCACAGAAGACCCCAAGTAGTCAAAGCAATCTTGCAAAAGAAGAACAAAGCCAGAAGTATTACAATCCCAGATTTCAAACTATATTACAAAGCTATAGTAATTAAAATAGTACAGCACCAGCATGAAAAAAGACACACACATCAACAGAACAAAGTAAAGGGCCCAGAAATAAAACTATACTTATAGGGTCAAGTTATCTATGGCAAAGGAAGCAAGAACATACAATGAGGAAAAAAAAACCTCTCTTCAGCCAATGGTGTTGGGAAAACTAGACAGCTATATACAAAAGAATGAAACTGGATCATTTTCTTATGGCATATTCAAAAATAAGCGTTTGGCTGGCTCAGTTGGTTAAGCCTCTGACTTTGGCTCGGGTCATGATCTCACACAGTTCGTGACTTTGAGGCCCACATCAGGCTCTGTGCTGACAGCTCAGAGCCTGGAACCTGCTTCAGATTCTGTGTCTCCCTCTCTCTCTGACTGTCCACCATCCCTCTCTCTCAAGAATAAATAAACATTTAAAACAACTGAAAATGGATTGAACACCTATATATAAGGCCTTAAATCATAAAATCTTCTTTAAGAAAATGTACACAGTAAAGTCTTGGACATCAATGTTGGCAATATTCTCGTGGATTTGAGTGCTCAGTTACGGACAAAAAAGCAAAAGGCAAACAAACAAACGAACAAAAACAAAAGAAAAAACAAATTGGGGCTATATCCAATTAAAAAACTCCTGCACAAGGAAATCACCCACAAAATTAACATGCAACCTACTGAATGAAATATTTGCAAATGATTTATGTGATAAGGGATTTCTGTTAACAATATAAGAAAAAAACTCCTGTAACTCAACACACACACACACACACACACACACACACACACACATCTAATTATCATTATAAAAGAAACAGAAGATCTGAATAAACACATTTCCAAATATCTACATATGACAACAGACATATGAAAACATGCTCAACGTCACTGCTTATGAGGGAAATGCAAATTGAAACCACAGCGAGATATCATTGCACACCTGTCAGAATGGCTAGTATCAAAAAGACAACAGGTGTTGGCAAGGATGTGGATAAAAGGGGATCTTCCTGCAAGGTTGATAGGAATGTAAATTGGCAGAGGCACTAAGGAAAATAGTATGGAAATTTCTCAAGAAATTAAAAAAAGAATTACTATACTGGTAATTTCACTTCTCAGTATTTACCTGAAGAAAATGAAAACACATATTACAAAAGATATATGTACCCTGACATTCATGACAGCATTATTTACAATAGCCAAGATATGGAAACAGCCTGTGTGCCCACTGAGAGATACATGGATAAAGAAGACATAGTAAATATATACAGTGAAATATTACTCAGCTCTAAGACAACAATAAGATCTTGCCATTCACACAAACACGGATGGACCTGGAGGGTATTATGCTAACTGAAGTAAGTCGACAGAGTAAGACAAATGCTGTATGTTTTCATTTAAATGTGCAATTGAAAAAATGAAAGAAACAAAAAAGAGATTCTTAAGTACAGAAAACAAACTGGTAGTTTCAAAGGCAAATGGGATGAAGGGATGGGTAAACTTATCAGAAAGGATTAAGAGGGACAATCTTCTAGTTATAAAATAAATCACAGGGATGGATGGCACAGCATAGGGTACAAAGTCAATGATATTGTAATAACACTATATGGTAAGAGATGGCAATTACACTTATCATGTTGAGCGTTTTGTAATGTATAGGTACATCAAATCACTATGTTGTACATCTGAAATTAATATAATATTGTAGGTCAACTATAATTTAAAAAATCAGCTATAGAGCTCATTCAATACAAACAGAAAAAGAAACCTGAATTCTTATAAGATCTATATAACAAGAACAAAACTCAGATCAACAATCCACATTAGAGAAGTTAAAAGTATCACCTAATAACTCGTTTTATAAGTAAACCAAATATGCTTTCTCTAGTTGATATTACATAACATTTGCAAACACTTTACACAGAAAACACACTCACATATACATAACTATGTACAGTTTCATTTATCACTTGCCACAATTCAGAGTTCACACTCTTACCTCCACTTTAGAGAGAATATAAATGACTTGTCATAGTTAATAGTCAGAAGGACTAAATCAGGCATTCAAGTTCAGGTTGAGAAACTCAAAAATTCATTGTTTTTGTTTCATTTGTTCTTTCCTCCCCCAGTTTTGATATCTGTGTAGTGTATGGGTGTCGTTCTCAAGCTGAGAGATTAAATAATGGTCTCTTATGCACATGTGTATTACTGGGTAAGAAGTAGAGATACAATGGGGCAGGATACAAGGGGACAGCTTGGCTCAATATATGTATATGTCTATTGTAAGACTGATACCATTGTTTTATTACACGGTGCCGTGACATTTCGTTCACCAGTCCATTTGCTTAAGGGTTTGGCCAACTTCCTGCATGCAAAGAAATTCCTGGGATCCAAACATATTGAGATTCCTGCAGTTCAATAATCTTATCTCATCTTCTGAAATATAGCATTGTTCTTTTCAGTTTTTCACAGATGTATTGCAAATCACTGACTTACGTTATTCGCTCCCCACCTGAACCATGGTACCCAAATCATGTTTTTGGTGAACTCTTTGATGTTCTCCTTTGAAAGCAGTGTGACAGCCTAAAAAGAATTTGACCACACTGAATAGCAATCACAGGTGATCTTAGGTTGATGTGTGGGTTTTGGATTCTCACTGCTTTACAAAATTTTCTGTGTGCATGATTTGTCTGCTGCAAACACAGACAATGATACTTCTAAGGCACCAGAAGGTATTATTCAGCTTCTCTTTGGAATTGCAAATGTTTATTATCTTTGTTTAAAAAAATACCACTATGCCCTAAAGCCCTGAGGGTAAGTATTAAAATGCCCGACCAAGACACAATAATGAGTTTTCTTCATTTAATGCAAGATACACTTGGAGACTGAATTAGCCTAGTAATGGCCCTTTAATGGTACTGACTGCCAATAATTACCATAGCATTTTTTAAAAATTATCTAGTTCATGCTTTCTGTCACAGGAGGCTTCCACATTATTTGTTATATTGTTTTTTCTTAAAAAAAAAAAAAGAAGAAGAAGAAGAAGAAGAAGAACCATGGAGGACTGTGTGGGTGGCTCAGTCAGTTAAGCATCTGAATCTCGATTTCAGCTCTGGTCACAATCCCAAGGATTGTGAGTTTGAGCCCCACGTCAGGCTCTGTGCCGGCAGCATGGAGCCTGCTTGGGATTCTCTCCCTGGGCCCCCAAATTCCTCCCTCCAAACCTCTCTACCTTTCTCAAAATAAATAAATAAACTTATAAAAAATTGGCACAAACTCAAAGCCGAACATCCCTGTAGAGATGGAAAAAAACCTATCTTCTAATTTCACCTCATAATTTCACCTCATATAAGAGTGGCACCGGCACTCACACTACTACCATTCAGCCCATAAACAAATATTCTGATGCAGAGGACTTTTCTGCTTATTATTTTTGAAGGTTCTTATGCCATTTTTAGTGGGTGTTTAAAGCGCTGGACAGCTCTGACACATGATATTTCCTTTAACAACTTCAAAAAATTACAACCAGATAGTTTATACTGGTGGTTTCACTGGAAAATAGTATATAAGGAGGAGAGAGACGAAAGATATGCTTGTTTATTTTAACTGTGGTTTCCAGTAAGATCTGGAAGAAGCTCTGAGAAGTACTTCTAAACACCTGATTCCAGCTATAAAACCAAGGAGTATGAATTACATACTCATACACATACTCGTGTACAACTGGTTCACATCCTGAAAGATGAGAACATACAACTTTCTAGATATGATTCATATCCAGAGACCTCTGTGGGCTTTCCAGGCCTGAACCACTGCGGAATAAGCCTTGGCGATGGTAGGAAGTGAGCAGGACATTGCCTTTCCTTCTGGGCTGACATTTCCAGGTCCCCCAGGTGCCTGTCCCTACAGCAGCCCCTTCCAGTCTCCAGCTGATGGGATAGTTCCTGTTCCTTCCCAAAGGGAAGCCACTAGCTTGGACTTTGCTGTCACACAGCAAATCTTGTCTTCATTTCCTTTTCTTATTTTTGTTTAAATCTAGTACACTTTGCTCTTTTTTTCTGTTTCACTGCTTTTTCCCCACTCAAGACTTGCTGAAGTAGCTAAGGATGTCTAGCTGCTTTGCAAGTGTCAATGACATAGTACAAGTTGTTCACCCATAAAAACCCACATCACTGATAATCTTCAAGAGAGAAGATGAACACCCAAAACAGATCTGATAGTAAGCATATCCAAGTGAGCTATAACCCACCACACCCTTTGCCTGCCATGTGCGTGCGTGCAAGACAAAAGAAAAACATCCACATGTGTGTTTCCGAGTTACTAAATTTTAGCACCTTGATCTGATTGTACTGCCCACAGCATGATAACCTGAGTTAATTTTTCTTGACTGCAGTGACATCTGTTGGTGAGGGCAGAGCTGATGAACCTCAGGTTTGGCTCTTCTGTCAAAAATCAACCCATAAGCTGTTCTGGGCTCAGGCAGATGTTTCCCTCTATTTGATTCATTCTGATTCTTGTCGGAGGAGAAACTTGCTAAGTGAGTGGATGCAGTCTTCGTTGATATGAATGAAAGGCTTAAGAATCTCAGTAAGATGTAAGTCTGACAATTGTTGTTTCAGTGACCTTTCTCTGCCCTCAAAATATGCAGAGTAGGTCTGAGGTCAGAGGTGTATTTCAAAGCTGGGTCTAAGTTTGGAATGTGTACCATTAGGACAGATATCAGCTAGAATTTAACATGCTTTTGCATATTTTCATGTCATGTAGTAAACATTGGCAGGGCAATTTATATACTGGACATGAGAGATGAAAATATCCAGTATTTTTATTTGGTCCAGAAAATACTAACCAAGAGTAAACTATTTATAATCTGGATCCCAGGTAAAGGGATGGGATCTCAGAGCTACATATATTCAAAAATGACCAACAAGTGAGCCACACTGCAGACCAGTCCAATCAGAATCTGTGTGCTTGCTATGGGCATCATGACTTTGAAAATGTTGCTCATGGAATTGTAATGTGTAGTCAGGATGGAAGACTCCTAGTCCAGAGCTTTCCAGGTGAGCATTAGAAAATACCAAGCCAGGCACACCTAGGTGGCTCAGTCAGTTGAGTGCCCGACTTCCACTCAGGTCGTGACCTCGTGATTCATGAGTTCTAGCCCCACATCAGGCTCTCTGCTGTCAGCCCAGAGCCCACTTTGGATCCTCTGTGCCCCGCTTCCCCTCCACTACTTGCACTCTATAAAAAATAAATATTAGAAAGAGAGAGAAAAAATATGAAGCCAGAGTCTAATCCTCAGCTGTACAATGAACTAGTCCTCAAATCCTAGACAAGGGACACCATTTCCTTGACCCTCAGTTTACTTACCTTGATAAAGGAGATTCCTTACAGCTGTTTCAAGGTAGAAACAGATCAAGCAAGTTAAAGGTTCGGTCACATATTAAATGTTTAGCACATTTAAATTTCCTCAAGTCTTCACTTCTTTGCTCACATTTATCTTTTCATAAAAGAATCATATTTATTGATGTTTCCTTTCTTTCGGTGGGCTGTTTCCTCCCCTAAAATTGTTACAATGAGCTACTGTGGCCTTCTAAATTGGAAAAAAATAGGCTTAATACAAAATTCCAATAAAAGTGATGGCTAGGCACCTCAGGCTGCATGGCTCAAGAGCCTCCCAATTCGACTCTGATGATCAGAGGTTATCTTTTTGTTTTTCTACAAAACCACTCCTGTATGGCATTTCTGTCATCACATTAACGCACATGCCTTTAATCAAGCTTGTTTATAAGATCATGCATACACTGAGATGGATAAGGTCTTTTTCATCAAGGGGTGTGGCATCTACTGAGCACTTTTATTTATAAAAGGAATAAACATATAAAAGTTTTCACCCTAAAATACTAGGAGAGTAAAAAAGTGTGTGTGTGAGTGTGTGTTGCTGGCCTGAAGGACAGAGAAGTTTTAATGTGAGAGCTGAGAACATACATAAGTAAAACCTTGTTCTTCCACAAGGTCCATTAGAATGAGGACGGCCATGATTGTTTTTACTGCTCATTTTGTTTTCGTTATATGAAGCTCTGTAAATTCAAGCTGAAGAGAAATTCTTGACAACAAGACTCAGCGTTTGTAACTGAACACAAGGTTAACTTCATGGCTTTATAACAAAGTATCCATTGACTGGCCAAACCACACTGAATTGCCTTTCCTGTGAATGTGAAATGGTGGAGCCATGAGCAGGACAGGTCACCACACTAAAAAGAACATTCTTTGCTTTCAATTTTTCATTCACAACGAATTTTTGGTACAGGCTCATTGTTAAAAATTCCAGCAAAATAAGAAAGGACACAAGAAATTGCTCACAGATAAGGATCAAAAAGTAGGATTTGACAATGCATGCCATTGTTAAGTAAAATGTGAATTTTCTTTTTACTGGAATTCAACAGAAGAAATACAACTGAATGAAAAACTGAAGGAATTTAAATAAATTTCAATGATTTCTGGGAAAAAGATAGTGGTCCAAAAAGTTAAGTTTTTGAGAGAAGAAAACAAAGGCGGTTCAGGGGAGAGCCATTGGGCACTTTCAACACTATGCTTCAGTTTCAAGTGGTTTTGGTTGACTACCTGATATGAGGTGTGGTAAGGGACTTTGTTCTCCCTCAATTCCCGGTCCTTGCTCCTTGACTTCCTGCTGGAAACACCATTCACATTTTATCTTATGTCAGTAACTTCCCCCGGACTTGTGCAATATGGCAATCACGATTTATCCCACATTCCAATCCACACTGGTTGCAGGTAAATATTTTCTTTCTCCAGGTAAACAGTACTTTCTGCGGTGCAGCCACAATTCTCAAGGTACATGGTGTCTGCTCATCATTGAAATGATTTCAAAAATACCATATTTTTTGATGCATTTCACTATGACCTAGATTTCATCATCCTGCAGTGGGTTCAAGACTTATTGGTACATGGTCTCTGATTTTTTCCCAATATATATTTAAGGTACCATGTACCAGATTGTAGTTTGTGACTCTCAAGTAATATATTTAAGAAGAATAAAATAAAGTAGAAATTAAGGTTATAATATTTTCTTTCCCACAAATGGTACATTTTGATCATCAGCGATAGCAATCCTGGTTCTGGAGCCAACAGCATACGTTACGTCACCAGTCACCTACAACAAGGGTTTCTTTCAGAATGTTACCCATTTCAAGGCAGTAGCCATTGTGTACAGAGAAACCCCAACAAGATTCCCCAAGTGGCTGGGGGCCATTTTCTATCATTCTTTGTATATGCTCATATAACCTATATCCAAATTCGTACACCATCTGTTTCCTCAGTTGCCTTTCATGGAGCTGTTGGACTTAAGTGGTCATGGTAAACTTTTTTTTTTTTTAATGTTTTATTTTATTTCTAGGAGAGAAAGAGAGAGCGTGAGCAGGGGAGGGTCAGAGAGAGAGGGAGTCACAGACTGAAACAGGCTCCAGGCTCTGAGCTGGCAGTCAGCACAGAGCCAGAAGAGGGGCTCAAACCCACGAACAGCGAGATCATGACCTAAGCGAAAGTCAGACGCTTAACCGACTAAGCCACCCAGGCGCCCCGGTCATGGTAAACTTTTTAAAATGGCACCTGGGTGGCTCAGTCAGTTAAGCGTTCGACTTTGGTTCAGGTCATAACCACACGGTTTGTGGGTTCAAGCCCCATGTAGGGCTCTGTGCTGACAGCTCAGAGCCTGGAGCCTGCGTCCGATTCTCTATCTCCTTCTCTCTCTGACCCTCCCCTGCTCATGCTCTCTCTCTCTCTGTCACTCTCTCTCGCTCTCCCTTTCAGAAATAAATAAAACATTAAAAACATTTACCAAAAAAAGATGACCAATTCCATTCTGGATAACCTTGCATAGGCAGATGTAGCAACTGAACCAATACTTGGAGGAATAATGTAGCAGCCAGTACATAAGCTTGTCCCCTGGGTTTGTGTATGCTCTACGTGGACCACTAGCCTCAGGAATGCTGCTAAAATCCTATTCCTTGATCATCTAGACCACCTTGACCTCTTACCCCTGAGTATTAACACTTACTCTACAAGGACTACTCTAGCACTGTTGTTTTTACACTTCTGTGAACATCAGAATTACCTGGAAAATGTACTAACAGCAAGATTTCTGGGGTCAACCCTTGGAGTTTCTGATTCAGTAGGTCTGGAGTGGGGCCCACCTTTTTACTTTGGTAAGAAGATTCCAGGTGATTCTGAGTCTGCTGGTCAAGAGGACATACTATTAATACTGTTGTGATGCAGTTTTCTGAACATTTGTGTTTTGTAATCCTGTGTCCCCAGTTGCCATGAATGTGGAAATGACAGCAACTTCTTGCTACAGTGAGTCATTTTGGTCTGATGGGCATTCATTAGCAAGACAACTAAGAAAACCACATTCAGCTGAGTTCTTACACAATTTAGTGACAACCTACTTGAGCATGATATTCTAGGCTTGCCTTTCCGTCAGCACTTCATATACCATTTCTTTATTGTTTCGTGGAATTGAACATGGCTGTGGATGCCAACCTGAAGGTAACTTGGCATTTGTCTGATTTGACATCTAAAAAACATTTTTTTAAATCTTTCAAGTTCAATAACTCCACCAGGCTGCGTCCACTGTGTATCATCTTTCCTGAATTAAGCTCATTCCTTTGAAATGCATATGAAGTCCTTCTTTCATTCTAGGAAGATTGTCAGCTACTTCATTACAATGGATTTTCTTTCTCAGAGGGTCACAATTATCCTTATGTAGGGTCATCCTTTTCTATTTCCCTATCTATAATCTTCCCTCTATCACTCAAATCTCTAAAATTTCATTTTCTGCTTATAATATGATTAACTGAAGCTTTACACTGTGTTATGAATTTTCTTTTCTCTTCTTTTAATGTCTATTTATTGTGAGTGAGAATGAGAGCACAGGGGAGGGGCAGAGAGAAAGGGGAGACAGAATTCCCAAGCAAGCCACCAGGCACCCCTAATTTGTTTTTCAATAGAATGTATACTTGTACCTGATTTCCTTTTGTTCTGCCTAGTCCTATAATGAAACTAATTTGGGTTTCAGTTTCTTCTTTTAGCTGAGAATATCGATCTGTTGTTTTATTATTTCATTTTTTTACCCCTTGGCTTCTTACACAGATACCCTACAAGGGAAACTAATAGAAATGGCATAGACAAAGTTTTCTTTTGGTCCTTATTTTTTTTCCAGTCTGGTTTCTCCTTTGTTTCCCATTTTCAATGTTATTTTTTTAAAGTGTATTTATTTTGGGAAATAGAAAGCATGTGCAAGTGGGAAGAAGGAGGGCAGAGAGAGGGAGAGAGAATCCCTAGCAGGCTCCATACTGTCAGTCCAGAGTTGATGCTTAATTGAATGAGCCACCCAGGTGCCCCTGCAATGTGTTCTTCTATATTGTCTTTATTACCTGTTTTTTGGGAACAGTTGCCATATCATGTCTCATAATGCCTTTGTGATCATATGAACAGATGAGTCCAAACTTTCTTGTTGCCTAAGATAACATGCTATAGGCCTTTTCCTGCCTTGCAAAACTTCTTTCTCCTATACCACAGCCTTAACATATTCTATCAACTTTTTTTAATGTTTATTTATTTTTGAGAGACAGAGAGAGACAGCATGAGCAGGAGGGACAGAGAGAGAGGGAGACACAGAATCTGAAGCAGGCTCCAGCTTCTGAGCTGTCAGCACAGAGCCCAATGTGGGGATCGAACTCACGGACTGCGAGATCATAACCTGAGCTAAAGTCAGAAACTTAACTGACTGAGCCACCCAGGCTCCCCACTATCAACTTTTCTGTAGTGTGAAGATAATAGAGGGTTGCCAGGGAGGGCAGCTTGATTGGAGCTGTAGGCAGCCCTCCTCTGGTGACCTGAACCATGCTTTCTAATCTCGGACTGTTACCAGAGTCAACACCATCCAGGCAGGGAGCATCTCCTTTCTCTAAACTTGAACTTTTCCTTCAGTGTAATCTAAGATCCAGCAAAATTAAGTACCTTCTGATGCCACTATTCTAAAATCTAGCCATGGTAAGTGTCTTTCTGTCTGTCTTTCTTTCTTTCTTTCTTTCTTTCTTTCTTTCTTTCTTTCTTTCTTTCTTTTTTAAAGTTTATTTACTTTGAGACAGAGAGAGAGCACAGGGGAGGGGCAGAGACACAGAGAGAATCCCAAACAAGTTCTACACTGCCAACATGGAGTCCAACGTGAGGCTCAAACTCATTAACCATGAGATCATGACCTGAGCTGAAATCAAGAGTGGGAAACTTAAATGACTGAGCCACCTGGGTGCCCTGGTAAGTAGGTTTCTGAGGGTTGCCTTTATGCCTGCTAACTATCTGAGTGGTAAGTATTACTGAAAACCCTCAGCATCCAAGAGTCTAGCATTAGAAGTCTAGCATCTAGACTCAGTGCCATTTCTAACTGTGGTGGGATATGAGGAATCACTCTGAGGCATCAAAATGCTTGTCTTCTCTCATTAGTTAAATTTTACAGTTTATATGACATGCAATTGTACCGCTTTCCTTATTAACTCACTGTTTTTTATTCATTATGTAAACCAATGCATTTGTGATCTGACTTCTCAGTCTATTTTTACCTCTCATAATTCCTGCTTTTTTCATGTTTTCCCCTCTAAATCATAAACTTGCCGAAGCAGAGACCATGTTTTTGTTCTTGATTCACCCAAAATACCAGATAAGGTGTCTTCTTCATAGTACCAGCTGAATCCATTTAATAACTGGAACAGGAATTTTCCTCAAATATCTTCATATATTATTTTTTGTAAACCACACAGGTGATTTATTTAGTAGTAAGATAAAAGCTAATAAATTATTGTGTAAAATTTTTAGCAGTGCACAAGAATGAATGAGATATATTACAGAATGGGAAGCATTAAATTCAAATGTGTTTCAAATACAAATGTCAAATTCACTTTTCAGTATTCTGATTTTAAAGTAGTGGGCTTCTTAAACTTAGCTGTACATCGTGATAATGCAACCCAAGCTTCATTGTTGGAAACATACTACCACTAAGCTACTAAGAAAACTGCATTTGTGAGACCTGGTTGATGGCTAGAAGCCATCCATAGGAGTTGTTCTACAAGACATTCAGAAAGCAGTTTACAAACAGGGACACTGGTGGAGATGATCTGGGTTCTGGTCTTAGCTCTGCCTTTTTCTTTTCATGACACTGGCCAACTTAATCACTCTGTGCCTCAGTTTCCTCACCTATAAAATGGATGTAATGATAGTCCTACATAATAGATTACTGTGAAAATAAAATGTGTTAATATATAAAATGTGCATAGATGATGTCTAGCATGTAGTCCGGGCATCATATACATTTGCTGTTGCTCATGGTAAGAGAATTACTGGTTTACCAGGAGCAAGTAAAACATCACCCTTGAAAGAAGAGCATTTTATTAGGCTTAGATTCTGAAAGAGTTAAATGGGCTTCACTACTGCCCAAATATCTTCTTGTTTCCTGAGTATCTCATATTTTACTTGAATAAAGCACCACATTCTCTAACCAAGAAGTCATTCAATAATTTAAATGTTTCTGAAAGGGATACATTACAATAATTACCGCTTGATATTGTGCTTTGCTGAATACATTAAAAAGAGTAACTTAAAATGAGGGCAGACCTTCAAATATTCGAAATTATCCACTCTAGGAAAGAATGAGTAAAGAGAGAAGACTGGGAGGTTTCAGCTGAGAATAACTATAACTTTGTTACAATATCAGTGCTAAAGGTTATTTATTAATGTTATCTTGAAACAAATAATACAGTACTCAGTACTTGTGGAGACAGACCTAGTAATTTTGAGACTAAGTATCATATTTCTGAAACGTATTAAATATAGAATAAAATAAGTGAACTCTGTCCCATACTTCCCAGAGTAATAAGCATAGATAGGATTAAGTCATTTATAATTGACTGATAATATAGATCAATTACTTATATAGACTTAATGGAGCATTATATTGGCTTTTGTTCCCGGAGATTAAAAAAAAAAAATTCTCTTAAGGACTGTCTAAATGATGAAATATTTAGCCAAAAGATCTTTGGGGGAAATGATGACATTTTAATACCATAATGAAACAAATTCTATAAGCTGTCCAAAACTTACCTGAGGGAGGGACTACTTTCCAGTCATCGATCAATGAAATAAGTGTATTTTTCAGACATTGTTACTGTTTAGCTAATAATATCTTAAAGCAAACAAAATTTTTCTGAGGCACTCTGAGTGTTAGAGTTACTATTATTTCATTAATTTTTCCAGCATCTTTTAGAATATGGGATGGATAAATCTGAACAAAAAGTATGGGAAAATAACCCTTATAAAACCTCCCTCCTCTCCTCTCTCCCTCCCTCCCTCTCCTTCCTTCTCCCTTCCTTTCTTCTTTGTCTCTCCCCTCCCTCTTTGCTCTGGCCATCATCTCTTTACTCATATGTGAAGGGCTGTGTGATACCCTGAAGAGGGATAACAAGAGCAAAGCAAAAATGAATTTGAGAGCTCTGTTTTTAATCACAGAAATTGCTTCTAGATCTTTTCAAATTTCATTTCCTGAACCTGTACCAGAACAAATGCAGCTAATTTTTCAACTTTCTTTTAGATACACGTGGAGGAGAAAATGTCATCACATCACCCACCAACAAATATTAGTAAAGTAACCCTCTTTTGACTTTAGGTTGCCTACACACATATGATGTGCTGCCCTATAAAACGATTTCAGTGATTTATTTTTAAAACTTCAACTGGACAACCTAGAAGTTGATAAACTCCTAGAAATATATAACCTACCAAAAGTGAAGCTGGAAGAAACAGGAAGTTGGAACGGAAAGATTACCAGCAATGGGATTGATTCAATCATTTCAAAACTCCCAAAAAACAGAAGTCCAGGACCAGAAAGCTTCACAGGCAAATTCTATGAAATTTAAAGAAGAGTTAATACCTCTTCTCCTCAAACTATTCCAAAAAGTAAAAGAGGAAGGAAAATTTCTAGTCTATATTAGGAGGCTGGTATTATCCTGATCATAAACCAAACCAAGACAAGGACTCCACAAAAAAAAACCAAAAACCAAAAACCAAACAAACAAACAAGCAACAACAACAAAACCAAAACCAAAACAAACCAACCAAACAAAAGAACTACAGGCCAATGTCCCTGATGAACATGGATGCACAAATCCTCAACAAAATATTAGCAAACCGAATCTAACAATGCATTAAAAAAATCATTCACCAGGTCGCCTAAGTGGCTCAGTCAGTTAAGCATCCAACTCTTGATTTTTGCTCAGGTCATGTTTTCAAGATTCATGGGTTTGGAGCCCGTACACTGGGCTCCGCACTGACAGCATCAACCCTGTTTGGGACTCTCTCACACACACACACTCTCAGCCTCTCTCTCTCAAAATAAATAAATAAACTTTAAAAAATAGTTCTAAAAAGTCATTCACTAGGATCAAGTGGGATTTACTCATAGGATACAAAGGTGGTTCAGCATATGCAAATCAATCAACGTGATACATGACATCAGTAAGAGAAAGGATAAAAGCCATGTGATCATTTTAACAGATGCAGACAAAGCATTTGACAATGACAAGTACAATATTCATTCATGATCAAAATCCTCAAGAAAGTAGGTTTAGTAGGAACATATTTCACCACAATAAAGGCTTTAAGTGAAAATCCAAAGTAAACATCATTCTCAGTGGAGAAAAACAGTTTTTCCACTAAGGTCAGGGACGAGACAAGGGTGTGCACTCTCACGACTTTTATTCAGCATCATAATGAAAGTTCTACCCATAGCAATCAGACAACAAAAGGAAATAAAAGGAAAATTTTCCAAATTGCTAGGAAAGAAATCAAACTTTCAGTATTTGCACGTGCCAAGATACCGTATAGAGCAAACCCCAAAGTCTCCGCCGAAAAAACCAAAACCAAAAACAAAAACAAAAAGAAAAAATCAAACAAAAAACCCTGCAACTACTAGAACTAATAAATGAATTCAGTAAAGGTGTAGGATATAAAATTTATGTAGTGAAATCTGTTGCATTTCTAAACACTAATAATGAAGCAGGAGAAAGAGAAATTAAGAAAACAATCCCTGTGACAATTACACCAAAAAGAGTAAAATACCTAGAAATAAACTCAACCCAAATGGTCAAAGACCTGTACTCAGTAAACTATAAAATGCTGATAAAAGAGATTGAAGATAACACAATGAAATGTGAAGTCAACTAGGCTCATGAATTGGAAGAATACTGTTAAAATATCTATACTGCCCAAATCAACCTAGACATTTAGTGCAATCCCTGTCAAATACCGATAGCATTTTTGAAAGAACTAGAACAAACAATCCCCAGATATGTATGGAACCACAAAAGACTCCAAAAAGCCCAGGGAATCTTGAAAAAGAAAAACAAAACTGGAGGCATCAAAATTACAGACTTTCAATTATATTACAAAGCTGCAGTAATCAAAATACAGTACTGGCACAAAAACAGACACACAGATCAATAGAACAGAATAGAAAACTAGAAATAAACTCACCATCATATGGTCAGTTAATCTTCCACAAAGGAGGAAAGACTACATTATGGGGGAAAGATAGTATCTTCAACAAATCATGTTTGGGAAAACTGGACTGCTATGTGCAAAAGCATGAAACTGAACCACTTTCCTATATCATACACAAAAAGTAAGTTCAAATGGATTAAAGATCTACATGTGAGGCCTGATACCATAAAAATCCTAGAGAAGAAGACAAGTAGTAATTTCTCTGACACTGGCTGCAGCAACATTGTTTTAGAGATATGACTCTTGAATCAAGGGAAATATAAGCAAAAATAAACTGGTGAGACTACATCAAAATAAAAAGCTTCTGCACAGTGAAAGAAACAATCAATAAGATTAAAAGGCAACCTACTGAATGGGAGAAGGTATTTCCAAGTGAAATGTCTGATAAGGGGTTAGAATCCAAAATATATAAAGATCTTATAATATTCAACATCCAAAACAACAAATCCAATTAAAAAATGTGCCGAAGATAGGGGCAGACATTTCTCCAAAGAAGGTATCCAGATGAACAACAGACACATGAGAAGATGTTCAATATGACTCATCTTCAGGGAAATGCGTGTCAAAACCACAATGAGATATTACCTCATACCTCTCAGAATGGCTAACACTAAAAACACCAGAAAGAACAAGTGTTGGTGAGGACGTGGAGAAAAAGGAACCTTCGTGCACATCTGGTGGAAACGCAAACTGGTGCAGCCACTGTGGAAAACAGTATGGAGCTTCCTTACAAAATTAAAAACAGAAATACCCTATGATCAGTAATTGCAACTTCTGAGTATTTACCCCAAAATCACTAATTCAAAGAGATACCTGCACCCCAATGTTAAATGCAGCATTATTTACTGTAGCCAAATTATGGAAACAACCCGAGTATTCATCACCTGTTAGATGGGTAAAAAAAGATATGATATATATTATATTATTGTATTATACAGCCATAAACGAAAAGGAGATCTTGTCATTGGCAACAACATGCATGGAGCTAGAGAGTCTAATGCTAGGGAAAATAAGTCAGAGAAAGACAAATACCATATGATTTCACTGTTATGTGGAATTTGAGAAATGAAACAAACGAACAAAGGAATAAAGGGGAAAGAGAGAAAGAGAGAGGGGCAAATCAAGAAAGAGATTCTTAACTGTAGAGACCCAAGTGGAGGTTTCCGGAGGGAAGAGGACTGGCGAGGGCAGTAGAAGAAATAGCACAGGGGATGAAGGAGCACGCTTATCATGATGAACACTCGATGACGTATAGAATTGTTCCATCACTATATTGTACACCTGAAACTAAGATAACATTGCATGTTAACTATCCTGGAATTAAAAACTTACTTAAAAAACTTCAATTGATTTTTGTGTGTATTTTGCCTTGGTATTTAAATACTGTCAAAGTACCCTGTAGTCAGAAAATAGAGAGTGACATTCTTATGAATGCAATAAATTAAAAGACCACTCAACAAATTAGTCCTAAATCTTTAGTATATATTTGGCCATACACATGACTAGTATTTTTAAGCAAGTGACTAAGGTTTGATGCAAGTGACTAATATTTTATGTTTTGTGATGATATTCCTCCTCCTGTAACTGATTTTGGTGGGTCACAGTTTTTAAAAACTTCATATATCACAATTATTAAAATCAAAATAGAAAAGCAATACAGTTACAATTATTAAACATTTCATTTTGCTTTGGCTTTCTTGTAAATCTAGGCAAACAGAGATTACATGATTTTCACTGTTTAATAGAAGTGGCCTATCAAATTTTCTACAGTGTCAAAATTTTTGCTAATACTGATTATGAAGGTTAATGGATTATTTTAATCTTTTCAAAAAAATTTTCTTTTTTCTTTATTTCTGAGAGAGAGAGAGAGACAGCGACAGCGTGAGCAGGGGAGGGTCAGAGAAAGAAGAGGAGACACAGATTTGGAAATAGGATCCAGGCTGTGAGCTAGCTGTCAGCATAAAGCACTATGTGGGGCTCGAACCCACAAACTGTGAGATCATGACCTAAGCCGAAGTTGGACGCTTAACCGGCTGAGCCACCCAGGCGCCCCTGGATTATTTTAATCTTAAAAGGAACATGTATACAACATGCCTGCGAAATTAGTTTTAGTGTCAAGACAGAAAGCTTTTTTAATTTGTTTTATTTCTCTTGATGAAACCAGAAAGTTAAATATTAAAATTGAATACAGACAGATCCATGGCTATCTGTTGGTCTCCTCTGATAATTAAATTACAACTTGAGAATCTAATAGAATAGATGCCTTTCTCAAAGAGTTGCTTTCTTTCTTTTTTTTTTAAGTTGATTTATTTTTGAGAGAGACACAGTCAGTGTGAGCAGGGGAGGGGCAGAAAGAGAAGGGGAGAGAGAGTCCCAAGCAGGCTCCATGCTGTCAGCACAGAGACAGACTTGGTGCTCGATTCTGTGAAACTGAGATCATGACCTGAGTTGAAACCAAGAATTTGGACGCTGGACTGACTGAGCCACCCAGGTGCCCCTCAAAGAGTGGCTTTCTTTAAAAGTCTTTTTTTTTTTTTTTTTTTTTTTTTTGGATAAGACTCAAGTAACCAACTCTTTTTAAATTGAAGCCCTGGTTAAAAAGAAAAAAACAACAACAAAAACAAAAACAATATCCCACTCTGTTTCTCTCATCTTTGTGCTTAGAACCCAGCACAAGGCTTGGCACAGAAAGTACATGTTAAACATTTGTGGAGTTGTATTGAGGGCATATTCACATACTCCAGAAGTGTTTTCGTTGACATTCCATTATGAGAGTTTAATGACCTGACAAATGTTCTCACTTAGGTGGAAGATCAGTGCGCTGCACACAAAGGTATGCCAAGGCACTGCCAGGCCATGACATCAGATCTGCTCAAGAATCTGAACGAATGCATAATTAAAATGCCAGCATTCCACATACGAGAGCAGACATAACGTTCAAGACTGAGAGCTCCTGGCCCCTGGTGTTCTTGAAGCCTTTCAGAGTGACCGGAATGCACACTGTATCCCCAGCTTCATGGGACAGGCTGACTTGGTGATTAGACTTAGTGCCTCCAGCCTGTGCTCTGAAACTAGTACTTATAGATAGGTTAATATTAAATGTGTCCTACCTGAAGTACTAGGTCATTCCATTTTTGAGGCCATAATTATTAAAATTAAAAATTGGTTGAGCTGCAAGAGTACTTGGGTGGCTCAGTTGTTTAAGTGTCTAACTCTTGATTTCAGCTCAGGTCATGATCTCAAAGTTTGTGGGTTCATGCCCCTCACTGGGCTCTGTTCTGATAGCACAGAGCATGTTTGGGATGATCTCTCTCTCCTCTATGCCCCTACCCTGTTTGTGCATGCATATGCACTCTCTCCCAAAATAATAAACATTCAAAAAATTGGCTTAGTTGCAAATCATTTCTAAATTTTAAAATTTAACTTGGGGCACCTGGGTGGCTCAGATGGTTAAACATCTGAGTCTTGATCTCGACTCAGGTCATGATCCTGTGGTTCAAGAGTTCGAGCTCAACATGGGGCTCTGTGCTCACAGCACTGGCGCCTGCTTGGGATTCTCTCATTCTCAAAATAAATGAATAAACACTAAATAAATACAATAAAATAAAATTTAACTTCATTGTTTTTGTTGGAACTGTTAAAGTTTCTCTTTATTATATATTATATATATGTATGTATGCATATTATATATATAATATACATACACACACACACATATATATATACATATATATAAATGTATTAACAGAATGGTGCAGTGAACATCCAAATAGTGACCTCAAAGATTTTACAATATTTTGCTCTATTTGCTTTATCACACACCTATACATTTATCTCTATTTGCATCCATATTTATTTTGATGTACTTCAAAATAACTTGCAGAAATCAGTATACTTGGCCACTAAATCCTTCAACATACCCAGTATCAACTATAGTTCAATAATTGTAAGTGTATTTGTGTGTGTGTGTATGAGGGGGTAACTGAACATATAATGAAATATACAAATCTAAAGTGTACCATTTAATGAATTATGAGACATATCTATTTTTAATCCATACAACTATTCTATACACATTTAGGAAAATGTAAACTGAGCATTCTTCATCCCAGTCTAGGGACTATAAACAGATCATCAATAGGTTTTCATGTAGGAAAAAAAAACTATTAAATTGTAAAATTTTTCTTTAGAGTGGATAGCTGGGAATACAACCATACAGTTTACCCAATTTTGCAAATAATTTTTCAGTTCAAACTGTGAGAATCAGTTTGGAAGGAGGGATAAATAGAATCCCCACAAAGAAGGAAATTATATCACATCAGCCTTTTCCTTTATTCACCTGGAACAATACAAAGACATGACTGGACACACTATGTATGTGAGGCTCTTCCATAAGTTATATAAAATATACCAACAAAAGAAAATGCCACAAAAATTGATTTGCAACAGACATGTGTCAGATGATACTGCTTGATATTACATAGCTATAGGCAGAGACCTTGTGTATATGTGTGTGTAGCCATACTTTCAAGGAAATACGAGCAGCACCGTGAATAAAGTTGTATAAATAGTCCAGCATGGTAAAATGAAAGAGACAGACAGACAGACAGACGGAGAGAAACTCCCTAGAAAATCATCCACATAGTATATCAGAGCTTAATAACCTCTATAGTCATAACTTTGGAACATTTTTTTCTCAAGTTGAGGCCAAAATTACCATAATTTTGTTGTTTGTCATTTATTCCCCCAGAAAAGTTTAGCTCCTAAGAACATTTGCTCTATAGTCCTTGCCCCATGTCTATTTTTTCATCTAATAGCATAAATGGGGTTCACAAAACTCCCTGTCACCAACAATTTGGCCAATGATCACAAGTGAAGCGCTGACTCAAAAATTCTCTCCCCTGTTAGACCAAAATCTAGAAGTAAATCTGGTTACAATTAACACACCTCATAATGTATCTCAGACTTCTACAACGAGGTGTGTTCTTTTTAATGACATTGAAATAATGCCATACACTTCAGTTTACTTTAACCCTGGGATCATGACCTGAGCCTAAATCACGGGTCGGATGGTCAACGACTTAGCCACCCAGGCGCCCCACATGTACGTTTACTTTGAGACAGATGACTTTAAATTTCACATACACTGATGGCACAGACACCTAAAATTTCACTGTGTCTCCTTCAACTTAAAAAAAATAATTATATCAAATGTATGATATACTGATTATATACACAGTAAAAGCCAGTGAAAAGAATAGGGCAAATTGAATTAGAACACGTGAATTCTAAGGTTCTAGCCTAAGTTTTGCTGATAAACTGCATGGTCCCAGCAGAATCATTTCATTCCATGGAGCCTCATTAATTTTGCTTGTAAAAAAGAAAAAAAGAATAAGGTAATTGGCTAGAAGAAATTTCAGTCTCTTTCCAAGTCTGAAGTTCCATTATTCTAAGAATAATCTGTATAGACGGAGTCTCTTTGATCCTTTTTCTCTCTGTTAATTGTAATAGATTAGAATGCCACCTCAGGAACGGCACTAAGTTTTCAACTGCATTTTCTTTTCTACCTCATCAGTCAATGCTGTTCAAATAGGTTTATATTGGCTCATGTTCTAGACTTAATGCTAGACACATTTTTACACTGGTTTGAGCTAGTTCAAATTCTAAGAGTGATGCAAAATGGTGATTCTACCAGGAACATTGGTATTGAGCGATTATAAGTTTTTATATTCGTTTAAGATGCATTTCACCAAGTAGCTTGTCTTTTCACATTGTTCCCTGGTTGACCAACTATTAATCAAACTCTCCATGTCTCAGTATGGTAAAAGTCAAATGGATTTTGTCATCATCTGAGCCATCTGTCTCCTCATACTGTTCTGTTATTTTTCTTCTTATTTTTGAAACTCTTCAACTGAAATTAGAAATGGAGGAGGAGGAGATAATCAGTGAATACAAGAATAAAAGAGTCTCATATGCTTTGATTAGTTTTGAATACCCAGGCAATATGAGGTATAAATATCATTTCCTATATCTTTGTATCCATTCAAGAGTTTCAGATGAATTTTTCTGGGACAAAGTTAGATATTCCCAAGTACTATGGACACAATAAAATCGGTTTGCTTTAAGATGAGCATAATGGTGTGAGGCCCTGGATACTAAAGAGAGATGAATTCTCTTTACCAAAAGAAAAGAAAACCCCACATCTGTGTCCCTTGTATTCATCTGCTCTGGGAAGAGAGAGTGCCAAGGGCTCTTACCGTCAGAGATTTGAGATTTCCTTTATTAAGTGCTGAAAATACTTCCTGCCATTCCCTTGTCCATCTGTCATAAGCCAATTACTTATTTCTTATGTTTTATTGGGGGGGGTCTGCCTGCATGAATTTAGATGTTTGAAATGAGAGGCAAAGAGAAGGCAGAGGCAAACAGAGGATGCAGAGGTGTGCTCTGGAAAGAAAGACCCATAAACATGTCTTACTCAATACTGTCAACATACTGCAATGCCCATCGCTGATGACCATCTAGTCCTTTCTTAAGTGTATCTGCTGTGGAAAGCTCTATTTTCTAGAAGCAGCCCATCTCACAAATGAGCATCATCAACTGTGAGGAAGCTTACTTTCAGGCATGAAAGAAGGGCTATCTCCTTGTTACCTTACACAAGTCAGTTCTGTGCTGCTGGGTCCAAGTCTAATTTGTTTTTGGCTTGCTAGCTTTTAAGTAATTTAGAGACAAGAGTTAATCCTCCCTATTTGTCTTCTTTTTTCTGTAGAGTAAACCCAAGCAGTTTTTTTTTGGTGGGTCCCTGTGCTTTCTTGACTCCCCAGCCATCTGGTGACTCTTTGCTGAATATCCCAAAACTTTCCCAGCTGCTATTATATTCAGGTACTTAAAGGAGTTCAAAACTCTCCTTCTGGTGTTGTCTGCCTTATCAACTGAAAACCCCTTTTAATGAGACAGGTTTTTACTACACTGAACATTTAATTGAGGAAACACAAAGGACTTCCACTTTTATCATACATAGTTGAAGTTGTTTTTTTTTTTTTTTTTAAATTTTACAACAAACATCATTTCTCATGTGACAATGAAATAATGTCTAAAAAATACTAGGGCACTGCATTCCTTCCATTATAAAACATGAAGACCATTCCTGGCTGGGAAATTCTCTGTCCATCTTACTTAATTCTCTGTCCATCTCATCTGACTTAATGGGCAGTTAAGATCAAGTGCAGATAGATTTATTTCGTATCTTCCTGACTGATAGGAACAAATCTTGCTATCTATAGGGGGGTCGGGGATTGAGGCTCAGAAGCTATCATTTTTTAAACTGTGTTTTATATATTTTCCAGAAACTGTTATGAGAAGTCATTCTTCTGTTTCTTTTTATTTGTTTAACATGTATTCATTTTTTAGAGACAAAGAGAGAGAGAGAGGGAGTGGGAGGGGCAGATATAGAGGGAGGCACAGAATCTGAAACAGGCTCCAGGCTCTCAGTTATCAGTACAGAGGATGATGTGGGGTTCGAACCCACAAAACACGAGATCATCGCCTGAGCCAAAGATGGATGCTTAAACGACCCAGCCCCTCCAGAAACCCCATGTTCTATTTATTGTTGTTTAAAAAATACAATTTTTTTTTGCATGGAGACCTCAAACTATTTTTGCATCAGATACCTGCAAGAATGTAGTGTCTTGTTCTGTCAAAAACAACACAAACTAGTATCAAAGATTTAAACAGTATTCTGAACATTTGAAATGCCCTAAATCTGTAAGAAAAGAATGTGTTTGAGACACAGGCAAACTCTGGAGAAGGCCATCGGTAGATAGGTTACACCTCAAAGAGGAACTATGTCTTATTCAATTTTGGGTTCTCTAGGCCCAGCCCTAGTGTCAGACACATGCAGGTCTGGGGTCTAAAAGCACCCAGTGGTAAGTCATTCTATTATTAGCTTTGGGACAATGAATAGTGGCTGCTACTTCTCCTTTTCTACCTTTTTTTATGTTTGTTTATTTTTGAGAAGCAGAGAGAGACAGAGTACAAGCAAGGGAAGGGCAGAGAGAGGGAGACACAGAATCCGAAGCAGGTTCCAGGCTCTAAGCTGTCAGCACAGAGGCTTGAACCCACAGACCGTGAGATCATCACCTGATCTGAAGTCGGATGCTCAACCAACTGAGCCATCCAGGTGCCCCCTCCTTTTCTGCCTTTTAAAACAGTGTACTTATTTATTTTGAAAGAGAGAGAGAGAGAGAGAGAGAGAGAGAGAATGTGTATAGGGGAGGGGTGAGAGAGAGGGAGAGAAAATTCCAGGCAGGATCCATGCTGTCAGTGCAGAGCCCAACCCAGGGCTCGATCCCATGAAGGGTGAAATCATGACCTGAGCTGAAATCAAGAGTCAGATACTTAATCCACTGAGCCACCCAGATGTCCCACCTCTTCTGCCTTTTGATAAAACTATACAAACTTCTGAGTGTTATAGGGCATGGGTTAGAAAATTCGGGATAACTTTTCCTTATCATTTAATTACATGATGAAAAACAAATAATTACAGAATAGATAACAAATAATATCAGTGTTGCTTTATACATGACACATAGTGGGAACACAGCTACCCATGCCATGGACTATGAACCCATTTCTCAGAACAAAGAGACCTCAGAACTGTTTCTGAATGCCCTCCCCCACTATCCCCAGTCTAGTGCAACACAGGACAGGAGAAGGTTCAGAAGTGATATTGTTTCATTAAAACTCCAGCAGCTCAGATGCTCCTGGACTGATCTGAAACCACTTGGATTACCAGAGGGGTCAAGTGAATAGAATCTCAAATTCTGATTAAAGGAGGCAGTGACATTTGTGGCAGTTACGATGTCCAGGGAATCTTTCAACAGAGCCCCTGTAGTGAGAGGCTGCAAAAAGCATACCTAAATGGTTTGGAATTTGAAGGCTATGTTTTTCCCAAAATTTCAATGCACATATATTTTTAAACACTGCAGGTCAATGGGGATCATGCAATAATACAGTAATAATACGATAATAATTCAAATCCATGGGGTTTGGAGGACAGGGGGAAATGGGTGATGGGCACTGAGGAGGGCACTTTTTGGGATGAGCACTGGGTGTTCTATGTAAGCCAATTTGATAATAAATTATACTAAAATAAAAATTTAAAAATTCACTCAAAAATAGAGTTTATGATCTATAGGCAGTAAAGCCATTGTTTTATCAATTTATGAGGATGCATAATGGTATCAATATGTTACGTGAAGTGTTGGAAAGAAACAAAAAGCATATTTTAACTAGGTTATGCATGTAACTTATATTCCAGTTTTAGAAAAACTAAAGATTTAGACATGGTTGTCTATTAAAGTAATAGAAAATTATAGCAAATCATTAAAAACATGTATCATTCATTATACACCAGAAATAATAAATAACCAGTGGAGGTGCCTGGGGTGGCTTAGTGGGTTGAGCAGGAGACTCTTAATTTCAGCTCAGGTCATGATTCCAGGATCCTGGGATCAAGCACTGCATCAGGCTCTGCACTGAGTGTGGATTCTCTCTCTGTCTGCCTCTCTCCCCAGCTCCTGCCACCCCTCTTTCTCAAAATAAAAAAAAAATCCAATTAACTTTAAATATGTAAGATAAAAATATCACCTGCTTCACTTTTTACCACTACTTATTTGATGGTTCATACATTCTTAGAACATATTACTTAATAGCTTCTTCATTGAACTCATAATAATGTCCATTTTGTTAAACCATATACTCCTTCTGAGCAAGTTCTGTGCTCATTACATAATTCTCTACCCTTAATATTTCTCAAGGTGCTAGTAATATATTAGGTGTAAAATACATGTGCATTGAATCAATAAACCCATAACTGAAAGGTCCCTTAGAGTAGGCCATAGAATTCTACAAGGGACCTGGAGAACTGGATCAAGTTTAAATACCTGTCATCACCATGACTAAACCCAGATCCACCTTGAATAACAATAATTTTAGGAAGATTAATTAGTTTATAGCTTAGCATTTAATAGAAAATTAATGACTTCATATGTTTTAGCCTGCTATTTTCATCCAGAGTCACATTTCCTAAGTTGATATTCAGAATTGACTCCTTTTTTCTTTATTTATTTATTTTTAGAGAGAGAGACAGACAGACAGAACCATGAGATCATGACCTGAGCTGAAACCAAGAGTCAGATGCTCAGCCAATGGAGCCACCCAGACACCCCTAGAATCAAATCCTTTTAAACCATGACATGAATTCCATGTTAAGTCCTCTCTCCCAGATTTTCTTGGATTTTTAACAAACGCTGCATTTCTGTGAGATGGAAATCCAAACATGCAATAATATGCACAATGGCATTATTTTTAATAAAACAAATAGCTACTATAGCCACATTGACTCAGCCATCACTTAAAGCAAGAAAAACAGTAATTACAACATTTACCAAGGACCATCTCATAGTGGCACAAAACTAAGAGAAACCACAAGAGAGAAATATAAAGATTTCCATGATTCTCTATCAAGTATGTATATTTGAGTATCATATATTCTGGAAGAGAACCTGAAATGCTGAGGAGTTGAATAGAACTTTTGTTATGATTTCTCAGTTAGCACAACAAAGTTAGAGCTCTAGTCCTGAGAAGGGAGAATCCAATGGCTCAGAATTATGAAAACTACATTATAAAGTGTTAGGGCATATTGAATATAAATCAGACCTCACATTCTTGAAATTATCTGGCTCCTGAAATTAAGATTATCAGCACTAGCATGGGGGCAATTTTCTATGAGGAGGGGCCACCACTCATCAGAATGAAGAATATACATGAAATGAAAAGACCTATCAATGGTATAGTATCCCCAAAAAAACAATGTGTGGGTCTGGGAACCAAGGGGGAAGACTGTGAGTGGCCCTACTTGCCATTACTCTGTGACACACTGGGAAAATCTGTGCTTTCCTTTCCCAAAAGGTATCATTAGAGGTCTAGGTACCCATATGTGACTACTGACAGAGTCGAAGCAAGAATCTCAGTGAACTTCACACTGGTGCATCTGTCATGGCACTTTGGTGCCATGTGGGCTCTGTGGGCTCAGGGAGCAGCAGGTAAAACAGGTAATTAACCAATCTGGCAAGACTAACTGACCCCGATTTTTATGAGGAGTACAAGCTGGTGGAAATTAAAGACCTGAAAACATGAAGAGGTATGCCATGCTTACAAATTACATAGCTCAAAACTTTTAAGCTGCCATTTCTCTTCAAACTGATTTATGAAATAATGCAATCCCACTTATAAAACTAGCAGGTTTTTTTTTAACCAAGGGATAAACAGATTCTAAAATTTATATCGATTAACAAAAAATTAGAAATGTGAAAATAATGTTTCAACAAAAAAACATTGTTGAAAGACTTATACTACTTGATTTAAAGACTTATTACAGAACTACTGTAATTAAGATACTGGGCTATGGGTATCAGGAAAGACATATATATGAATGGAAAAGGATAAGAAATATACAAAAAAGCCAACGTTTATATAATCCATTAGTTTTTGGATAAGTGGTCAAGATAAATGAAAAATAACCTTTTAAATTAAAAATTAAATAAACTGAACATATACATGGTTTAGCAGTTTAATGGTTTAGCAGTTTAATGATTTAGCAGTTCCAGTCTTAGATATTATATGCGATACACACACACATATATCTTAGATATTATATGCCATATCTACACACACATATGTATAAATGAAATATATAATGGAAATGCACACATTAATCAAAAGACATATATAAAATGTTTGCAGAGAAATTTGCAATAGTCAAAAACCAAAAATAACAAAAATACCCATTACCGTTAGAATGAGTGAATTTGATACATTTGAATACCAGGTAAAATAGTAAAATCAAACACATTATAAAAGGCTTAAAAAACTCAATGATTCTTATGTCCATGAAAGCAGTGAGGTCACAGGGCCTATCAGTGTTCCCAGAATTGGATAGACAGATAGACAAATACATAGAATCACAATTAATAGAGCAGAAACTTGTAAGCAAAAATTCCACAGGAACCAGAACACGAAAGGAAAACCTAAAGTGCAATTGAGGAAAAATTGAAGGCTCAATGGGGACAGGTCTCAGAGATAAAAACCCCAGAGAGACCCATTCATAGGAGACCCGCCCCCCACTCTTTCAGTTTTACTTCCTGGAGCTTAAGTGGGTTGGCACAGAGATCATTAGAGAAAAATCCTCTCATGCTGCCTGCCTGGGGAGAGTTAGAAGGAACTATTTTGAAATAAACCAGAGCCTTCTACCCTTCCCAAGTTCTGACTGGAAGAGAAACAATTTAGCCAGAGCCTAACAAAATTGGGGTTTTGTCAAAGCCTGAATGATCTGGGGAAGTGAAATACCCAACTCCAGCTATTTCTAGCATTCAACATGGAAGAAGGAAAATACCCATCTCTGGCCTACTCTACCCATCTTGTCCCACTTTTGCGTAAGAAGGCAGTAAATGAGAAGCACTCTTGAAGTTCACAGCCAAGAGAATCAGGCTTACTAAAAGACTGAGTTCTCTTCATTGGACTAGACATAGCTTTCTTTTCCCCAACACCTTACCATCACATTACTAAAGAATACTACATAACAGTTCCTCTTGCCCAGTACATTATTTCTAGCAATCAGGAAAAAAGAAATTGCAAAACATACTAACAGGCATAAAACATGAACTGAAGAGACAAAACAGACATCAGAACAGTTCAAATGTGGCAGAGGTGCTACAATTATCAGACTGGGAATTTAAAGCAGCTATACCTAACATGCTGAAGGGATAAAGTAGAGAGTATGAAAAAATACATACTCAATGTAAGCAGGGAGAAAGAAATTCTAAAGAAAAGAACAAAAAAAAAAAAAAGAGAGAGAAAAGAAAAAAAGGCAGAGATAAAAAACACAGTAATGGAAGTAAAGAATGCCTTTGATGGGCTTATTAGGAGACTGTACACAGCTGGGAAATGAACCTCTGCACTTGATAATATCTTAGTAGAAACCTCCTACAGTGAGAAGCAAAGAGAAAAGGGACTTAAAAAAACAAAAATAAGAAAAAAAGCAAAAACAAAAACAAACCAAAACCCCTAGAAGAGAATATCCTAGGATGGTGAGACAATTACAAATGGTCTATAATTTATGTAATGGCAATTTCAGACTATAAAGAAACAGAAAAGAAATATGAAAACCAATGATTGACAATTTCCTCAAATTAAAGTCAAATATGAACACACAAATCCAGAAACCTCAGGGAAAAAAAACTAAATCAATGCCAAAAAAGCACATCTAGGCCTATATTCAATGCATTCAAAAATCTGAGATTAACTAAAAAATCTGCAAGAGTCTAGAGGCAAAGAACCTTACATAAGGAGGAGGGATAATGATGACATCCAACTTTTCAAAATCTACACAAACAAGAAGAGAGTGGAAAGAAACATTTAAATTGTTGACAAAAAAAATCTAGAATTCTGTACCCTGTAAAATTCTTTAAAAAGTAAAGTGGAAATAAAGACTTTCTCAGAGAAACAAAAGTTGAGGAAACCTTTGGCTAAGGAGACGTGTAGTGCAAGAATTGTTTTCAGAGGGGAAAAAAAAAAGGAAATAAATCAAAATTTGGATTGATATAAATAAATATCATCCAAGAAGAAATATGTGAAAGTAAAATAAAATATGTATGTATTTTCTTATTCATAATTGATATAATAGATAACAGTCTATTCAACATAATAATGGCAACAATAGGAGTGCCTGAGTGGTTGAGTTAGTTAAGCATCAGACTTTGGCTCAGGTCATGATCTCATGGTTCGTGAGTTGGAGCCCCATGTTAGGCTCTGTGCTGACAGCTCAGAGCCGGGAGTATGTTTCACATTCTGTGTCTCTTGCTGTCTCTCTCTCTCATCTCCAAAAATAAATATTTAAAAAAATTTTAAATAATGGCAACAACATATTTTGTAATCACATACATATATAGGTCTATATAAGCTTTTATACAAATAAGAGGAATGATAGCAATGAAACAAAGGATGAGAGGTAGTTATTGTTATTTTGTTCTTTAAAATACACTACTTGTGAAATGACACAGTATAATATGGAAGTGGACTTGGATTTGTTGTAAATAAATATTGGAAAGTGAAGGAAACACTGAAAAAAATCAAGTATAATCCACAAGCTAAAGGAAAAGAGAAGACAGAATCATATACAATGCTCAATTAAAATTGCAAAAGGCAGAAAAACAATGGAAGACAAAAACAGGAACTAAGAATAAGGGCAACAAAGAGAAAACAAGCACAAATATGACAGATATTAATCCAACTGCATAAAATAATTACTTTGAACATTAATCGTCTAAACACACAAATTAAAAGAGATACATTATCAGAGTGGATAAAAAACCAAGGCCTAAATACATACTGTCTACAAGAAACCCACTTTCAATATAAGGGTACATAAAGATTAAACTAAATAAATGGAGAAAGACATACCATATCAATATTAATCAAAAGAAACCAGGGATAGTTACATTAACTTCCGAAAAAAGCAGACTTTATACCAAGGAGAGTTACCAAGGATAAAGAATGATAAAGAAGCCAATTCTCCAATAATACACAACAATCTTTAATGTGTATACATACACCTAACAACAGAATGTTAAACTTTGTGAGGCAATAGCTGGTAGAATTGCAAGGGGGAATTGATGAATCAGCTATTACAGGTGGAGGCTTCAACACCATTCTATCAGAAATGGACAAATACAGCAGGCAGAAAATTAGTAAGGACACAGTTGAATTCAACACCATCAATCAATTACACAGAATGGACATCTGTAAATTTCCTCATCCAACAACAGCAGAATACACATTCTTCTCAAGCTCACCTAAAAGATTCACCAAGATAGAGCACAAATTCTGGGCCCTAAAACAGAACTTAAACTTCTGAGAATAGAAATCATATAATGTCTGCTCTCAGACCACAATGGAATTAAACCAGAAATCAATAACAGAAAGAGGGGTGGAAAATTCCAAAGTACATGGAGATTAAACAATGAACTTTAAATAACAGATGGAGCAAAAAGAAATCTTAAGTTTAAAAATATTTTGAACTAAATTAAAATTCAAACATAATTTATCAAAATTCATAGGATACAGGAAAAGCAGTGCTTAGAAGGAAGTTTATAGTACTGAATGCATATATTAGATAGAAGAAATATCTAGTCTTTAATCTCAGCTCCCACCCAAGGAAAGTAGAAAAAGATGAGCAAATAAAATCTGAAGTAAGTAGAAAATAAAAAATAAAATTTCAAGTTGACATCAGTGAACTGAGAACAGGAAATCAATACAATCAATCAATGAAAACAAGCTGGTTCTTCAAAAACGATTAATAAAACTTATAATGTAGCCATACTTACCAGGAAAAAAGAGAACACAAAGTCCTAATATCAGCAGTAAAACTGGAAAGATCACTGCAGATTGAAAGGACAATCAAGAAGGGGCACCTGGATGGCTCAATGAGTTAAGCATCTGACTTTGGCTCAGGTCATGATCTCATGTTTCATGAGTTCAAGTCTTGCGTTCAGCTCTGTACTGATAGCTCAGAGCCTGAAGCCTGCTTCAGATTCTGTGTCTCCCTCTCTCTTGCCCTTCTCTGCTCATGCTCTGTCTCTCTCAAAAATAATAAACATTGAAGGAAAAAAGGAAGGAAAATCAAGGAATTCTATGAACAACTCTATACCATAAATATGACAACCTACATGAAATGGATGAATTTCATTAAAGACACAATGTGCCAAAACTCACAAGATATATATAAGCTGAATAGACCTACATCTGCTAAAGAAATAAAATAAATAATTTATAACTTTCCAAAACAGAAAGCACCAGACCCAGAGACATTCCCTGGTCAATTCTAACAAATACTTAAAGAAGAATTTACACCTATTATCTATGGTCTCTTTTGTTACATAAAAGGAGAGTTCATATACCTCAACATCATCCTAATAACAAAACCAGACAAACACATTATCAGAAAAAAAAAAATACTACAGACCAATGATTCTCATGAACATAGATGAAAAACCCTCAACAAAATATAATGTAAAAAGAAAATTACATACTATGACCAAATGGGATTTATTACATAAATGGACAACAACAAGCTAAAGAAGAAACATCATTTTAGAAGAAGAAAAAACATTTGACAAAATCAAACATATATTCATGGTAACAATGCTCAACAAATTAGGACAAGAGGGAAACTTCTCAACTTGATAAAAAAAAATGTATACAAAAAACTCTATAACTAATAATGGTGAGTGGAAGTTTTCCCTAGAAGATCAAGAGCAAAGCAGGATACCCCCCCTCACCCTCACCACTTCTTTTCAACATCATACTAGAAATCCTAGCTTATGCAATAAGACAAGAAAAGAAAAAATTATATAAGAAGGAGAAACAAATTTTTTTGATTCACAGATGACATGTTAAAAAACCCACTTGGAATCAGTAAGTAATGATATCAGTTTTGCAGTACACAAAGTTAATATACACAAGTCAATTGGTTTCCTATGGGGAGAGGGGCACTTTCATTTGGAAGGGGCAGCAATGTTAACACAACTTTTGTGGGTAACGAGACTGAAACACGAAGGGGTGTGAGATGGCTTTACAGGGACACGATGCCTTCATAAGTTAGGGATGCAGACTGCTTGCCAGCTGCCCTCTCATTTCATGTTCTTCATGAATTCTTCTCCTTTCTTGATGGAGGCCTTCAGCTCAGGGAGGGCTTCGGCGATCGTCCTCTCTTCAAAAAGGGAGATCCTGCCGATGCTTAGGTTCTTCTCAATGCCCTTTTCCCCCCAGTAGTAATGGCGTGGAGAAATAGGGACAGTCTGTTTCTTGGGATTTAATGAAGGAACATTTCGACAAATCCTTCCTTTCTGTTCACTGCATCCATGAAAGAGAAGACAAACTGGACTCTAGCATACCCATGGACAGGGTGGCAGAGCCTGCTCCAGCTTTGGCCTTCACCACCTCCGTGCCAGCCTCCTGGATCTGCCCAGTGATGGCTGTGAGCTGGTCCTGGGGTAAGACCACCCTGGGAGTGCACTGAGAGATCAGGAGATGATGGTCTTCCCAGCATGGCCGCCGATGACAGGAACACTGACTCGAGCTGGATCCAAACCCTTCAATTCCTCAATGAAAGTGTTCGGAAATGAAAAGTACAGCATAAAGAACATAGGCAATAATACTGTAATAATATTGTATGTTGACAGATGGTCATTATACTTTGTGTAGTGAGCAGTGAGTAATGTATATAACTGTCAAATCACTATGTTGTACACCTGAAAAAACCATAATGTATGCCAATTATACTTTAAAAAAGACACATGTAAAAAGTACTACTTTTCTGCATACCAGCAATAAACAAGTATAATTTGACATGAAAAAAACAATACAATTTATAATAATAAATTATACCTCCGAAATGAAATATTTTGGGATAAGACTAAAAAAAAATATGTACAAGATCCATGGGAGAAACTTCTAAACTCTGATAAAAGATATCAAAGAAAAAATAGATGTTCCATGTTCATGAATAAGAAGACTCAATACAGTCAGGATATCTTCCAAAATTGAGCTCTAGATTCAATGCAATCCCAATCAAAATATCAGCAAGTTATTTTGTGGAGATAGTGTTTCTCAAGTTTATATAAAGTATCAAAATTACCAGACCAATCAACACAGTATTGAAGGAGACGAACAAGTTGGAAAACTGACACTACCAAGACTTACTATAAAGCTACGGTAATAAATACAATGTGGTGTTGTCAAAAGAATACCAAATAGATCAATGCAACAGAATAGAAAGATCAGAAGAGATATGAATAAATACAGCTCACTGATGCCTGACAAAGAAGCAGATGAAGTACAATGAAATGAGGAGACTTTTTTTCAACAACGCTGGAACAAGAGGACATCCAAATGCAAAAAATGTAGACAGAGATCTTACATCTTCATGAAAATTAACACAAAAGGATCACACACCTAATGTAAAACGCAAAATTATAGAACTCCTAAAAGATAACCTAGAAGAAAATCAAGACAACTTTGGTTTTGATGATGATTTTTTAATAGAACACAAAAGTGCCACAGACTGGGAGAAAATCTTTGCAGAAGGTGTATCTTTCAATATATTTTTTTATTTGAGAGGGAGAGAGAGAGAGAGAGAGAGGCGGGGGGGGGGGGGGGGANGGGGGGGGGGGGGGGCGAAACAATTCCAAAAAGGTTCTGCACTGTCAGTACAGAGTCTGACACGAAACTTGAACCCACAAACTGTGAGATCATGACCTGAGCCCAAACCAAGTATCGGATGCTTAACCACTTGAGCTACCCAGACTCTCCCAGAAGGTGTACCTTATAAAGGACTGTCCTCTGAAGTATACAAAGAATTCTTAAAATGGTAAGAAAACAACTTGATCAAAAAGTGAGTCAAAGACCTTTGCAGAACACCTCAAAGATGATATAAAGACGCCAGGTAAGTATCTAAAAAGACGCTTGACATCATACACTATCAGATAAACCCAAGTTAAAACCAGATACCACAAAAGTCTATTAGAATGGCCAATATCCAGAGTGCTGACAATAGCAAGTTCAGGCAAAATGTGAAGCAAAAATGGTCCAGCCACTTGAAGAGGTTAGTGGCTTCTCACCTAACTACACATATTCCTACCAAATGATCTAGCAATCCCATGCTCCTTGGATTTACTCAAAGGGGTCAAAAACTGATCTCCAACCAAAACCTTGCACATGGATGTTTACAGTCGCTTTCTTCATAATTGCCCAAATTTGGAGGCCACCAAGATGTCTTTCAGTAGGTGAATGGCTAAAATGTGATTCATCTAGAAAACTGCAATGTTTTCACTGATAAAAATCAATGAGCTGTCAAATCATGAAAAGACACGGAAGGAATGCAAATGCACATTACTGAGTGAAAAACGGCCATCTGAAAAGGCTACATACTGTGTGATTTCAACTGTGTGACATTCTCAACAGGCAAATCTGTGCAATCAGTAAAAAAGGCTGAGAGGCTGACAGTGGTTGGGGGAAGGAAAGTACGGGTAGAAGGAACACTGAGAATTTTTAGGGCAGTGAAAGAACTCCAGTGATGCTATAATGAGGGACACATGGCATTACACATTTGTTCAAATCCATAGAATTTACAACACCAAGAGGGAATCCTCATGCATACTATTGATTTGGATGATTATGCTTGTCAATACTGCTTCATCTACTGTAACAAGTCTAAAACTCAGGTGGGAGATGTTGATCATGGGAAAAACTGTGCATTTGGGAAGGTAGAGGGTACATGGAAAATCTGACCACTTTCTTCTCAATTTTTCTGTGTACCAAAAACTGTTCTAAAAAAATAAAGGCTACTAAAATATGAATACACACACACACACAATCATATATAGACATGTATGTGTATATAATATGTTGATTAACTATATTCATTAATAGAGATGAATCGCACACCTAACATTGGGTGGGAAAAAAAGTAATATAAATTTCAAAACCCACAAAGTAATCAAATGATAAAAAGTTGATAAAAAGTTCAACTACAGGAGGGCCTGGGTGGCTCAGTCGGTTATGCGTCTGACTTTGGCTCAGGTCATGATAACACGGTTTGTGGGTTTGAGCCCCGCATCCAGCTCTGTGCTGACAGCTAGCTCAGAGCCTGGAGCCTGCTTCAGATTTTGTGTCTCCCTCTCTCTCTGATCCTCCCCTGTTCATGTTGTTTCTCTCTCTCTCTCTCAGAATTAAATAAAAAAATATTTTTTTTAAAAAATGTCAACTACAGTAAACTTTAGGGAGTACTTGCCACATTCTGGTGACACAAAGAAAGTTTCTGGGGACTATCAGAATTCTGTCTTTACGTGAGTAATGCTTTAATGGTTATATTTACTGTGTCAAAATTTATGGATGTATATGCTCATTAATTATGTACTTTCATGTGCATATTATAATCTGGTTTACATGCTAAATAAGTAGTTTGTATTTTTACCTTCATATGTTGTTAGATTTATATGGGATTTTAAAGACTTATAGGAGATTTAATTTAAAAAATGTTAGTATTTTCCTTTCTCCTTCCAATAGAATTTGATCTTTTTTACTTGATTGTTCTTACTCACAAGTTGTGTGGAGGATTGCTCATATTCCTTCACTTTTCTTTTTTCTTTTCAACATTTATTTGGTTTTTAGAGACAGAGAGAGGCAGAGCATGAGCAGGGAAGGGGCAGAGAGAGACGGAGACACAGACTTTGAAGCAGGCTCCAGGTTCTGAGCTGCTAGCATAGAGCCTGAGGCGGGACTTGACTCATGAACCACGAGATTATGACCTGAGCCGAAGTTAGATGCTTAACCCACTGAACCACCCAGGTGCCCCATCCTTCACTTTTCCTAATTACACTGTTTCTGAAATGGCAACTGAACACTTACAGCTGTACTAATGAGAAGCTAATCATTATTTATTATGCCTGGACACTGACATTATAAAATACAGTTATAGAATATTAGGTAAAAAAGAATTTTTTGTTGTTGTTGTTCACAGTGATTACAAGTACACTTGGAAATGTTGGAATAAGAATCACAATCCAGTAGCAAAAAAGAACCCACGCTAAGATATTAACAAGGAAATAGAAAAGAGAAAATAAGGAAGTCATTGTACTGACCTCCTCTGGTCTCAGGTATGTTGAAACAAATGACCATAATAGTACTGCTAGAAGAAAATGCAGACGAAAAAAGAAATTTCCAGAGAACCACGTAACCAAGTTTACTCAGTTTTAAGAAGCATAGAGATGCCTTTTTGGAGAAGAATTTGAGAGTTTAGTACACTGTTACAGAAAAAAAAATATTAAAAAAAAAGAACATTCATGATGACCCTATTTACAACCTTTATATATACACATGTATTTTTAACTTTGTAAGGTGTTAGAGAGTATTGATTTCCCAGCGGGCTGACAACTTGAGCCAAATCATCAAGGCTTGCAATCAACACTCCTAGGAGCAACAATCAATGGCCCAGCTCCTACCTGCCAAACTGTAGCTTCTACAAACACCATTCAGTCACAGAAAGGAGTGGAGGAGAGCAAGTGCACTTCGTTTCACAGCTTAGAGTTTTGCTTACATCTAAGTGGACAGCAAGTGTGTAAATAGGATAATATTTTTAAAATTCCTTTTTAATTTCCATCACGGATGTACAATTCCCTAGGCTCTTCTCCCCTCCAGAAAAGAATAAATTGGCTAGTGAGAGATTATCTTATTTCCTAACAATTCAGATTTGGGGCTCAGTCTGTTAATAAGATATGCACCATGAAAAATTCTTATCAGCCTTTCAAGAGGCTTTTGAAAGGAATCAAATGTTATATTCTAGATATGCCTTCCATCTTTTCAAAGCAAAAATGTTTGAAATTGCATTTCTCAGAAAATGTCAGCAACTATCATTTTTATATTTTAAATAAGCCCAAACCAGCATATAATGTGGGCATTTAGCATATACACATTCATGAGGTATATTTCAAGAATTTTGCAAGTAATCATTGGGGTGTGACACAAATAAATATACAGATTTACCTTCTGCCTTAAAGATATGGATATGGGTCAAAAAGAATCTTGATGTATTATTTTTACATACTTACACTGTGGGAAGTTTTTGTTTGTTTGGTCTTGCAAAAAGATTTCTTTAGGTCTCTCTCTCAGTTTTCTTGTATATGTCTGCTATGAGTTTTAAGGAACTATGGGCAGTATTTTTTATCTCTGCCACATGTGAAGTCTTACTAACTTCAAAGGAAATTGTTTTCCAAATGGAAGAGATAAGTAACTATGTGGAGGGGAGTAGAAATCAGCCCCTCAGAGGTTATGTTAACTTCCAAAGTTAATTTTAAATCACAAAAGCTAATTCAGCCAGCTGTGGTACATCAAAGAAAGCAAAGTAAAGAATCTGCATATAACACACACACACACACACACACACACACACACACACACACACACGAGTCACTACCTACTTACAACCAGTATACCTGTTAGAGGTTACCACTATAGCACTGTATGTGGGATTTATCCAACAATAGTGAATGCTCGCCTGCAAGAAATTCTAATAAACGGAAGTCTATTTTATCGCTGTTGTCAGGTAGCCTTCCTATTTGACCTCTAGATCCTTTCAAACTGGCCCTTCTTTTTATCTATCTCTTATTTAAAAAAAAAAAAGTTACTAAGTTCTTATTCAGTAGTAGGATAGTGCCTAGCACAAAGACAGTCCTAAAGCAATATTGGATGAATGGGTGAGTGAAAGACCAAATGAAAGAATGAAGAAAAAGTGGGACACTGTGTGAGTGTTCTTGGACATATGAAGATCAACCAGCCAAACACCTAACCTGCAAAGAGTTTGCAGTCTAGCAGGTTGTATGTGATAAAAATGGATACACTCAAAGTTCAGAGAAGAGAGAGCTCACTTCCAGCTCAGGGTTCAGAGAAAACTCCATGGAACATATGGAATTTCAGATCAGCTTTGCCACTGAGAAGATTCAGGCTGTGTGAAGAGAGAGTAAATAGAATTTGCCACAATTGGAAGAGCATGAACAAAATTAGAGAGGTCAGAAAGAAAAGAATCTCCAAAGAAATCATCTGTTTTGGTTAGAACACAGGTTGGCCATGACAATCAAAGGCAAATAAAACAAAGGTAAGCATTTATCTGCAGATTAATGAGATTAATGTGTAAGATTTTACACATGTAAACCAATGTATTCTGTCATCATTAGACAACAACTAAAATCTGGGGGTAGTGGACAGATGGAGAGAGGTTGACATTTAAGCTTTTGCTGCTATCAAGTTTATATTTTAAGTGATGAACACTTTAGCATTGTAATATATAGATGTGAAATACAAAAATTAATATGAAAAATGGCAACTCTCAACTTGCTGCCATTTCACATCAAGAGACAAGATGAAGAAAGTGTAAAAGAAAAAAAAATGTAAAGGTCAAGGGATTAAGACTCTGATGCAATCTCTGCCACTAATAAATTGAGATGCTGGATAAAATTATTCTGGACCCCAAATAACCCTGTGTAAATGAAGACTTAGATACATGATGACCTCTAGGTTCTTTCAGTATTAATATATTGTTTCCAGATTCCTACTGTCATTCTTAGTTCATCATGTGAAAATACCATCTTGCTTTGACTTTGACATTTGTCAAAAGTGGACCTTCTGGAACCTGTATTGAAATATGCTAGGTAACAGGAAATTTTAGGCTCGTGTTTTCATTCTATCACTTTCATTGATTAGGTTTTGACTTAACTAATTTACCTTAAAGCTGCATTTACTATCAGATAAGTTTAGACAATACACTTACTTCTTAGTTGATGTTAAGTGGGTCACAATTTTATCACACTCCACTAGCCTAATTATAGGATAATTTACATGAAAAACATATTTTCTAAAGTAAAAAAACCTATACAACTATGTAAGGATACATGCATTTTATGTCTCTGAATACATTTATTTATATAAAATTTTGCTTTGTTATTATAAGACTATCATAACAGAATACTTTTCTTCATAATTTTTTGGCAAAAAATAAAACTATATATATATAGTTTATATGTATACTTTATATATGTTTATATATTTAGTCTATGTTTACATATACACACTGTATTTAATGACTCAGAATTGTCTTTGTTTTTAGTTTTTTAATATTTTTCGGAGAGAAAAAGAGAGCATCCACATGCACAAGCAGGGGAAGGGCAGAAAGAGAAGGAGAGAGAATCCCAAGCAGGTTCCATGCTGTCAGTGCAGAGCCTGATGCGGGGGTTGATCTCATGAACCTGAGATCATGTCCTGAGCTGAAAACAAGAGTCAGACACTTAACTCACTGAGCCACTCAAGTGTCCCCTGCATTCTTTTTATTGACTGGAAGTGACAGAATGGAAATATTGAGGAAGGGGCCTTCATTACTTGTTAGTTTTCAAGAATTAGGAGCGGTTTTTAATTTTGCTGAATGCCTGGCTACATTATACTACTTGCCTTTGTATTTCTAAAGGCAGGTTAAAAAATGCTTTGAAATTAGGCAGTAGATAAAAGGGTCCATAGGAAGACACTGAACCACACATCAGTTTGTAGGACTGCTTCTTGCATAAGAAGACTACTCATGACCTGACCCTCAAGGACAAATCATCTAAAATTTACCATTACTTTATACTGTTATATGACTTATACCTACTTACAATAATTTCTTACAGAAGAATTTAAAAAAAAAAAACAAACAAACAAACACCAGAAGCCAGTTTCCTGTGCTTCACCTACTGTGCTAATTGAGAAGTTATTGTCAGTGCCATTTGGATATGTGAATGTTGGTAAGAAACACCATAGATTACATTTTTATCCTATTTCCTCCTTTCCTAACAGAATGGTTGCCTTCTGACTATGAAACGCAGTAAAAGGGTTTATGTCATTTCCTTCTAATGTCATGCTCACAGAAATACACTAAGCAAATCCTTTCATCTCTCAGGTTCTCCATTTTTTAAACTGCAAAATGGGCATAATGAGCTTGATTTTTGCCTCCAAGGTACATCCTGTGGAACTCAGTAATTCATTATAATTCATTAAACCTCATTTCTAAAATATAACATACCATGAAAATGCAAAATATTATTAAATATTCAGAGTGAGTTTTTCTCTGAATTTATTATCATCTTGCTCAGATGAATGCTAATCATGTGAACTCTGTGGGAAACAATTTCAATTATTCATGGGAATAATGTCTATAATGCGTTGTTGGGGTATGTGGTGGGCAACGTATTTTCACCTATTCAGTATGATGGTTTCTGACAAAAACTCCCTCTCTGGGTAATGTGAAATGAGATGCTTTAGGCAGCTATTTCTTTTAACAACTCTTCATCTGATATACAACTTTATAGGAAAGTTTCTGCAATCAGTGTCAAACTCTTTGTCTTCAGGGAGACCAATTCACCTGCCTCAAAACCATCATCTCCTCAAATGAATGGGAAAGGCTGGAAGGCAAGAGGGCTCTGCGGAAAAGGCAAAGAAAGTGACATAAATCAAGAGAGAGAAGTCAAACATTTTGTAACCGGGTTGAACACAGAAACTCATACCAAGGAAATGAAATATGCACTAAATGGGCAATTTATTTTTGTTAGGAAAGAACCATCTATATTCTGAATGAATTGAGATTCTGACCAGAAAAAAACGTGCATTCGGAAGATGCCATACTTTTCAGATAAAAGTGAAGACGTTGATAGACATCCAAATGGGGCTTCCAGGTAGACAAACAATAATAATGAGTAAATTTCCCAAAGTCCTGTACTGGATGAATTAGTTGTGAAATGCTTTATAATTTGTGTTTCCTAAGTAAGGATTGTTGATTCTATGTGTAAACAAACAAACAAACAAAACCATGAATTACCAAAGGTGCATTTTTGACAAATACATCTTTTTAGGCAAAGAGATCTATATTTATAAACTAAACACATTTATTGTGAAGTTCATAGTTAGACAGTCCTATAACTTAAAGGAAGGATTGAAGAAGTCAAAGTCACTGGCTGATCAAAGGTATTTCCCTAAGGTTTACCATTAGGAAGACACTTTTAATTAAACTCCAATTTTAACATGGCTCCTGTGAATAAAGACAAAGGTGTTACAACTGTACGGGGCAAGGGCAGGCCACCCCAAATATAGCACAATGGCATATTATTTTGCATTGAAGCTACCTGAGAACCAGCCAGTCCAAGGATACTCAGACTCTCCTCTGTCTCGCCAAAAGCAAGAAATAAATCTTCCATATAAAAGGTACCCTCTCTGTCCTAATAAGAACAAAAGACATCCTTACTACCAGAGATAGGAATTTTAAAACTGAGAAAGCTGTCACAAAAAGACTTTGTTATTTTTATTTTTACTAACTTACTACCTCAACTCATACTCCATTAAGAAATGGAAGCCCACAAACATCTTTTTTCTTATCCTGTCAATTTCTCACGAATGTATTGTCCCTTTACCTAAACAGTATAAAATTGCCTGCCTTGATCATATGTTCAGGTCTCAATTTTATTATTGGGCTTTCATGCACATGTAATAAAACCTTGTTGTTTTTTTCCTTCTATTGATCTGTCACATGTCAATTTAATTCTTAAACCAGCTAGAAGAACTCAAAAAGTAGAGGAAAAAAATTATATTTCCCTACATCTCCAAAACCACTGTGTTCTTTTACATACTGATATTAAGAGCCACTTAAAAGAGAATTATTAACCAGATCCATTCAATTATTTCATTAGAATTCTTGAAAAAATATCTATGAAAAGAGCTTCTGAAAATATTCTTGAGTTTTCAATAGCATTTAATTAGGATAGTATGCAACCATAAATGCAACAACTATGAGGCGATGAAAGCTTGAAAATAGCAACTTAAAAATTGGGAAATAAGAAGGGAGGGGGCAAGATGACGGGGAAGTAAGGAGGTTGTACTTACACTCGCGCCCATACATCACACAGAAAAGATCTGAAGCCATTGGAAACCTTACAAAACCTGAGAGATTGGAAGAAAAAGGACACAGAATCTACTGAGAGAGCCTTCTAACCCTGCTCGGGCTCAGCGCACACAGCAGGCAAGCCCCCCGTCCATGCTCACCAGCCCCACTCAGAGAAGGAAGCAGCGATTCTGACTCCACCCCCAGAGCTCGGCAGGGGGCCTGGAATTGCCCTGAGGGGGTTGCCTGGGAAGCTATGTCTAAGGCAATTTCAGTGGGGCACCTGGAATGGGATTTGGAGATTGGGACTGGCCTGGGTTGAAAAGTGCAACCAACTTTGGCTGCGCCCCCTGTACGGGGAGTTTACACGCCCAAAAAAGCGAGGTGCAGCGCTTGGTTCAAGAAGGGACTGGAGCACCGTCACTCTCCTCCCCACAACCGCCAAGACAGAACTCCCGCCTGAGGCATTGGATCACGCCACGCCCATCCCTGCCTG